>NW_020799116.1:22325948-22415649 GCF_003259725.1 Athene cunicularia | reverse complement strand
CCCTCGGCGGGCTGGGGGGGTTGCAGGAGGCGAGGGAGGGCCGCAGGGCACTCGCTGCCCGCTCCTGTTTCTAGATGCCCCTCTCCGGTGTGGCAGAGTGGAAAGGGAAACAACTCTTCCTCCTCCCTCCCCGGCTCCCTTCTCGCTGTCAGAGCGTTAACGCTTAAGATGTTTTTATTGGTGATACTGGGGTAACAATTTTAGGCTTTTTCATAAACAGAGATGTCTCCGTGAAAACGAAGCAAATAGCTCCTTAAACAAACCCGAGAGCATATGCTGTCATTTAACAATCAATCCCGTAAGGAGAAAGAGCTATTTCCAGAAAGTATGGAATATTTCCATAAATCCTACCCCATGCATCCATGCCCAGTATCCAAGGGGTTTTTGTGGCTGCGCTTCTAGTACAAGACATCAGCTCCGCTATCTTGTCCCATTTGTCTCTTGCAAAAGACATTATTAAAAATTGTACAAATGACTTGCCTTGTTTGATAATATTTCTGTTCTCCAGCCCAAGACTCATTTGTGGAGCCCTCTTTGGGCAGGCAGCTCCAGGGACTTGGAGGCTTTTAAGTCTCCTAAGTGGATTTGATGCTGGGATCAGAATTAATCTGGGATATTTATGGCAGAGTTGTATTGCTTTGAGGCATAGCCTGCAGGGTTTAGTGGGGAAGCTGGGAGACAGCCCACTTCGGGACTCTGGTCCTGGGCAGGGCCCTTTGACCACGTGCATATCTGTGGGGAGTGAGATTTTTCAGGGCCACCTTCAGCTGAGGAATACTGCTCCCCTGAATCATCCCGTGTCTATCTGTGTCATCCCCCTCCCCCCTTGTCTCCAGGAGACCCTGCCTGCCTGGGTGGGTGGATGCTGCTTGTGGGCTCCCTGGCTGCGTGGGGTGGGGGCTGTGGCAGGGGCTGCTGGGGTTCAGCTGCCTTAGAAGTAGGGGCAACAAACCAGCCACAGGATCAGTTTACTTTCTGGCTGGATACAAAAGATGGAGGAAGTCTCCAACTTGGAAAATATGAAGTACCCTTGTCTTAGAGTCTTCTCCCAGTCTCATCTTGGCTTTCTGAATAGCTAACCTGCAGGTTCTGGGTGTCTGTCACTTCCCATCCAGAAGCTCAGTCTGTTTCCCCAGAATTAAGTGTCATGCACCTTGCATATGTTTGGGTGGGGACTAAGGATCCCCTGTTTGCCCAGTGTCAGATGTCAGTGATGCTTGCTTTGCGGATCTCTGGTGTTAGGGGAGAGGCAGCGTGTGAACTGGCATGTCTAGCTTGTTCCCTCCTGCCCACAGACCTCCCCATCTTCTCCTTCCAGAGGCAGCAGAAGTGCCTTGGGCCCGGCTACCAGCAGTGACACCACATTGCTCTCCTTGTCCTTCAGTACTGCAAAGATAAAATGATTGGAATCCTTTTTAAAAGAAACTGGGCTTCTCTTAGTCAAATACATCAAGAAATTGGTACTTCTAGGAAGTCGTCATACATGGAGATTTGTGCCTTGAGACTTGAATAGGTTTCCTCTAAACTGTTTAGACTCCTGTCTCTGCAGCAGTTCCACCTGTGTAAAGTGGATGTGGATCACTGACACTGTAGTGTTAAGACAGCTGTTTTCATACTACCAGGTGGTGGTTTACTTGTGTGATATGAAAGGAAGCGTGGAAATGTTCTACAAGACAATGTGACTGTGGTTAGTTCTTATACTTAACGATATCTTTAAAAACCCCCCCAAAAAAAACCCCAAAACACACACAAAAAAACCCCCAACAAAAAACGCTTAGGTCCTGAAACTTAATTTCTTGCAATGGGAAGAATATTTAAATAATTTTGAAAAGCTGGCATATGTGTAGAAATTCTCTAGCTTGATCTCTTGTGGAGAACTGTTAATGAGCCTTGTAATAGACTTTGGGAAGAAAAAAACACCAGTCCAGTAAGGTAAAAATATTCTGATTTGTGTCCTTCCCAAAAAAGGACCAGAGTAGAAAGAGAATTTTGGTGCTCTGAGGGAGGGAAGAACAGAGGGGTGGATTAGCAGGTGCAGGTGTGCTCCTTATCCTGCAAGGAGGATACACCAAAAAAGGTTTGGGTTCTGTTTCAGTTAATTTTGTAGTAAATTGCTGAGTGCAAATCAACCTTAAAATCTGCAAGTGGAATTGAGGATAATTAGTTGATTACAAAGCTTTGTTAGATGTAATGAATCAGCATGTTAAAGATAACAATAGGTATTTAACTCATTAAGTTGCATAAGACTAATTTTCAGTTAATTCATTTCATTTAACAGTTGAGAAAACAGCAAGAACTTCTAAAACTCAGATCCTCAGTGTGAGGAAGACAAGTTCCGTACATCATTTTTTGGTAATGCACTTTTTAGTGTAAATATGTAAAAACAAATGTACTGGATCTTCTCAAATTAATATAAGTACATTTTTTCTAGCTCTAAAAATGCAACACTTGCATGTTGCCAGCTTAGGGAGTGATACTTCACCTCATCAAGTTAAAAACTGCTGCTTTTCCAATGTGAAAGTGCTGGTCTGAGTTTGAGCAGGAGGTAGAGAGTAATTGTCTGCTAAGAGAGAACAATCTTAGAGGGCTGTTGTTTGCAACTCAGTTTAAATTCTGTGCCTGGCCTGACTGATTTATTTTTAAATGAATTGAGGACTGGCTTTGTTCCCCAGGGGGAAAATAGGCACAATTCAGAGCTTTAAGAAATCCTCGCTGTGTTTAGAAGATACTCTGTCTCAGCTGAGGTGTACTTAGTGCAATCTGGTAAGTGGAAGTTGTTGCTCTGGTGATAGTCACATGTGAAGGCTGCTTTATGGCCTACGTGAAACGAGCTCGTGGCTTTGCGTGTCGCTGTTGCCACTGAGTGCTGCCCATGCACACAGCCTCAGCAGGAAGCCACAGACTGCATTAGTATAGAGACCAGCCTGACTTTTTTTTTTCCCCCCTCCAGAGATGTCTTTTACTGTGACAGACTGTTCATATGATGTAAATCCTATTTCATTGCCTGTGCTACACTTGAACAGCAGCTTATTTTTGTTTGCCTTAGTGAAGTAGTGGTATCCAGCATCTGTTAAAGTATGCTCACGCTTGGGCAAGATTTTGCTTTATCTGCCACTTTGTCAATAAGGATGTAGCTGAAGTGCTTTTGTTGGGTCATCTTTCTCAATCAGCTTTGTAGGGAAGTGTGATTTGTGACTGATAGACTTGCTGGAAAAAGTCTGCAATAGAAATGCAGTTACTACTTAAAGACATACCTCTACCTATTTAGCTTATGTTGATTATGAAGAATATGTTTACATGGAAAGCACAATTTGTGTCCAAAGTTAACGTTTTACTACTACAGTATAGTGCATATTCTGTCAGTCCTGCAACAGAGAGGGATGCTGTTATTCTGAGTTTGGGCAGAATGTAAACTTGCATCTTCAAATAACTGAAAACAATTCTGTTCATTTTAATTTTTATACTTAACTGGAACAGTATGACTACCGAGCTATGAGAATAAGGATTTGACACTGAAGGGAGTGCTTTTGCTTTTGAAGCACTCATTTCAGCATCATTGGTGTGATTTGTACATCAGCAGATGAGTGAACATCTCTTACAATGGGCATTTGTTGTTCTGGCAGACTGTAGGAAATCAATAGTGTGAAGATGTGTAATAAGACATGAACTTGCAAACTAAATTATTTTGGATCTCTTGAAATACTGGCAAATTCCTGTACTTAGTATCTGCTAAATGTTAAGCTAAATGATAATATGTAAAGACAAATTAATTTGGAAACCGATGTGTACTGTATAACTAATAGAACAAGGGGGGAGAGGGGGACAAAAAGCACACTGATGACAAAATAGTGTTCTGGTATCAAGGAAATCAAGGGGGGAGAGAAAATATGGTCCCTAAAAGAAATCAGCAAAAATACATGCTGTTCGGGGAGAGGAAAACCATTGCAGTGGAAACTAACCCATCCTATAACATAATGAGTTTAAAGATGGCTTCAAAACTTGGAATGGAGTAAATCTGTCCCATTTAAAGCAGACATAAAGAACTATAAGTACTCTGTGGATCTGAAACCCTTCTCTAATGAAGCCTTTTATCGTGCTGGCATGGAACACAACTTTGGAGCTTCCTAACTTTTGAGTTCTTGTGTCCTGAATTTTAAGAGCAAAGTACATTCTCATGATGGTTAGTCCTTAGGTGTTCTTCCTTATGAATTCACTTTCCAGGAAATTCAAATGCACTTCCAAAGATCTGCTTGTGGAAAATATTTGGCAATGTTAATGGATCCTAGGTCCTCAGTGAGCAAAGGACCTGCTGTAATGACCATGAGTCAAGTGTATGTCTGAAGATCTCTGTCCCTCTCCTCCAAAACACCTCACTCCAAACCCAAGCCTGTGTATGATACTTTATATGCATGCAGTTGGTCAGCACCATGCTGATTCTTCTCCATTTCTTATGCGAGGCTTGTAAAGGAAGACCCGAATCTTGGTCTGCTAGTTATTACCAGAAAACATCGTGATGGCCTGAGTGAAATAGAGGTACTCAAACTCCAGCAACTGTGTCCTTAACTGCTCCTGAAAAGTTGGTAAGTTTGGAACAGTGTATTCTAGTTGTAAGGCAGTGGCTCTTGGGTCAGTCCTAAAAATTAGTGTAATCTCCAATGTAGTAATTCCCATTTGTCAATAAGGTACATTTAAAAAAAATGTTATTAGAAACATGGTGCTGGACAACTACATAGAAATGTATGGGGGAGCAGGAGCAGACCTGTTCTTCACAAAAGTGCCAAGTACAGTGCTTTTGAAGAACTTGGCTTCCTGTTGAGTGAGGGATGCTGAACTCTGTCCTTACCTGCCTAAGGTAACAAACCTTTGGGAGAATCAAGTATAGACATACACATTTCTGAGTCTGACTTGCAGTCGTGTTGGCCTGGTTATTTGCATAGGAAGACAAATCATCAGTCCTCAGGGAAGATACCTTCTGGCAAAAATAAGTTGCAGGTTTTTTTGAAACTTGAAGCAAAATCCATCACAATCAAAGAAGTATCTGTAGGAAGAGTTTATTCAATGGCAGATTACAGAAGCTGTGAGGAATAAAGGATAAGGTGCTTTCTTATAGCATGTTGATAGGGGGAGAAAATTATTGAAATTTAAATAGTAAATTATTAAATGCTTCTTGCAAGTAGCATCTCAAAAAGCTTAATTTCATTTTTTACACCCAGTAAAACTAAGTGGCTTTTATTCATGTGCTGGTCAGTGATGCTAAACTGGAACTGCTGTGCTGGTTTCAGTGTTGCAGGCCAGACTGTGGCCTTTGGATGCTGAGTTTCTGTATGGAGCAGTTGCAGAAGTACATGGGTTCCTCCAGGGCTTTCTTAAGGGTATGAGGCTGGTTAGGAACAGCCACAGTTCCTTCCTCTGCACTTCCAGTTTTGATACAGCTTTGATTTTGTGAGCCCCTGTATGGTACGGCTGTGCAGACCTGCAAAGCATCGCAGTACACTGACTTTTCCCTGAGTTTGTGGCTCATTTGGGATGACAGTCCCTAATGTGGAAAGAGTTGCCTATAAAGTAGGCATCCTATACCCGATGAGTTAGGTGTTTGATACTTAAAGCCTTTTTCTGTCCGAGGGCTCCTGCCTTCTGCATGCAGGTGGCAAGGAGGTCGTCTCATGCTGTTCACCAGGGGGGCGTGTGGAAAGCTGCTTAGGTAAGTGGATTTTGCAGGCCAGAAGTACTTCCTGATATGCAGCCCACACTTGCATTATTCTGATTTGATCCTATCATTCCTACTCGTGCCCTCTCTATCATGTTAATTCCACCTTTTTGTGTTTTGCAGCCTGCAGATACTTTCAGGCTATTCCTGCCAGTGCTCCTGTCTTTCATTGTAGCTCAGTGAGCCTGTGAATGAGGTTGTCATAATTTCATTCTGCCTGTATCCTTGCCGACCTGTGCTATTTTTTTCTCAGCAGAATTGTTGAATTAGAAATATGGTACAGTAGAGCAGCATGATGTGAAGAGATAGTATATGATTGTGCATTCTGCAGGACTTCAGGTTTTTGATGTGGGCTGCTTCCCCCTGCCTTTGCTAGGGGGTTTCTCTGCAGATTCTTCATTGTATTTCTTCGAAATACTGGAATCCTCAGCTGCTGTAGCTTACTGCATTACAGTGGGAGAAATTCTGGTTTGTGCTAGCTAGAAATCTGGATAATAATTACTCTTTAATGGCCATTACTGTGGTGTTGTGATTAAGGATAGAAGAGGCATTTTCTTTAGTTCCATCTGGTGACCAGTTGTTTGCCCTGGCAAAACCAGGCACTGATGATTGCTATTTTACAGGTGGACAAGTTAATGTTAAAGTTAACAATCATTTCTTAATAGGTTGCCCAGAGATTTGGGTGAAAAATTATTGCATTAAATATCGCACTTGAGATAAGCTTTTTAAAATCCTGGGTTCCTTCATGGCTATATACTAACTTGTTTTTAATGATGTTACTTGTGTGGTTACTGTAAGGAAAAACTAATAATGTTGCTGCAAAAGTGGCCATAATATTTTAGGAGGGTGAAGGCTGTAAAGCAAAAGAGCTTTCACAACAGAATCTGAAAACCTTATGTTCTTCAAACAGCTAGGTGTGTAAATGCATCTCTTTGTTTATCAAACTGTAGTTAATTCTGGATGGAGTTCTCCCTCCATCCCCAGCAGCAGCGCGGTCTCAGTGACTTCTGCTCCCTCTGCTGGCTTGGTTTTAAATTGCGTACCGGTGGCGGTGTGTCTAGTTACATATGTATTTTTAGATATATACACACATATAGTGTAGGATCTGTTTTTGAATGGCAGCATCTGTATTACCTTTGTATCTCTCCAAAGCATTAGAAGGGCTGCTATTAATGTGGCTGAAGACTTATCCCAGGATTATTTTTTTTTTTATTCTAGTGTCTAAAAGTGGAGAGGTAAACTTCCTTTTCAAATAGTACCATTTTAAAATATACACAGAAAATAAATTACTCTGCTGTAAGCCTTCTGTGTAGACTGAATGAGTCTTACTGCTGTGCTAGATAAGAAAAATACTGCTACTGAGTAGCTCTATAGAAATTGATTGAAACATAATATACATTATTTGCATGTTAATAAGATTTCTAGTCAGACTTCCCTGACAAACATGAGTAGAGACAAAGACATACATGTAATACATCTTTAACTGCACCACAGTAATTCAGATTTACAAAGTGGAAATAGCACTTTATTCTGAATAATTGGGCAAATAAAGCAGAGAAAGGAAGGTGGGGAAACAATCCTCCTGTCCTTTTTCAGAATTTAAGATGCAGCTGGGAGGTGGTGTTTGTCAGGGTTTCTCCATCTTTTCTGGATTTCTAGTAGCTGAAAATAACTACAGGTGGTGTGGACCACTCAGGAGCTTTAAATTACTCTTTTTGGGGCATTGGGACATGTAGATAGAGGGTGAACAGACTGAATTTTTGTTAACAAGCCCAGCTTGACAAACAGCACTTTTCCCAGGCTGTGGGACCTAGTTGTACCCATCTCTGCAAACTGATTTCTGCCCTAAGAGTTTTTTAACTGACAAGTTGGACTGTCAAATGCTACTTGATAATCATGGTAGAAGGGACAGGCTCAGAGTTGTGGAGGGTCTTGGCCTGGGACACTTAGGAAAATCTTCAGGCTAATGAAGCCCCTCCCCTTCCTTACAGAATGTAGACCACTGTCTTGTGGACATAGTTTTTAAGGAAAAGAACTACTTCCCTGTTTAATGTGTGTGTTTTGTTTTTCCTAGCCAGCTCTATTTTCTAACCACTTGAATAACACTTTACTGTGAAGATGGCTTATTAGTCCTGCAACTTAGTTTCTACAACTGTGCCTCTTTGCATTCTTTTCATTTATTCTAAAATTTAGGTGTAAACTTGACTAGCATAAGGTCTACATGTGTTGAAATGACTGCCGATCAAGGTGAGATAATGACCCACTTCTTGAACTTCGTACTAGTGGTGTGCATTTGTACAAACTCAGGATCATATTTGGTGTCTCCAGAATACCATATTTTGATGTCGGCAGCCTCTTGCTGACATGCGCTATACTATTTTTGCTGTGTGGATGGACTTGTGTAGCAGTTTTGGCAGTCATCAACCAGTTCTCCTAAAGTGATGCTGCCACAGGAGACAAATTCCTACCAAATTTCCTGGCTGCCAGTGTTGAACCAGTATGCACCAAGCTGTATATTTGAAGAAGTTTGGATTACTGGGAAACTGAGTTGTTTTGACTATGCTTTCTGTTTATTGAGAATGATGCTAGAACTACTATTTGTGCCACCCTCTGTTAATTTCTCCCACCTCTAGTTTTCAAGCAGTTTGAGTTCTGTAAAACAGGTCCTTTGTTTTGCTGCATTCAGACCTCTGCTACCTTATGATCAAATTCCAGCTCCTGTGGGAGGATTTTAGTTTGCTCCTGTACTTTCCCACTGTGGAGGGCCACAGGGATCATTGTAGTCCAGGATGTGGGAAAGCTAAAGTTAATTACAGAGGGCACTTAGTTTTCTAGTTGCTTGATTGGTTCAAAGTTGAATTAAAGAATTGAACAGTGTCTACTGCTTTTGCTTAATCAGCTGGTGACCTGTGGTGCCAACATGCTGCTTCTTCAAAGGTTTCAATGCCCCACATGTGCTCTCTAAAATTTGTGAAAGCAGGAAGAGGAATTCAGCTTAGGGTCTACTATATAGTACGGAAGACTTTTTAGTCCTTAAGATTTCCTCAATCAGTTTACTGTTGAAATAGTCTTTAAAATTAAAAGCAAGCAAATTTCATCAGCCTTAGGTGAACACTGTAAGGATCCTCGTATAACAATGCTGAGTTGTTTTGGAGCTTGGCTTTTGCTACAGTGAAAATGGAGTGTCTCCAGGTTAGGATTACTCAGAGATGATTATTTGTCATGCCTAGGAGATGCTATTGTAAGCAAAGAAGAATCTCTTTGAAGTTCTGACTGTGTTTAAATTAAGAAAGCAGTGATTAATCAATTACTGAAATAATAGGACAAGGCACAGTGGAATGGAAACTTTATGAAGGTGAAAATGGAGGGTGTCAGCCTGAACGTCTGCAATTCTTCTGTCACAGTGGTCCCCCGCACTCACAGGGAAGAGCTGAAGGGGAATCCCTGCCTGCTGCTGGGTTGGACCTGCTGCTTAGGGGCAATACTGGACCATGGCTCTTTCTAGCAGTGAACTGCACACTCGTGAATCAGTAGACCTCAATATCTAGTTGGGGCTGGTTACAGATAAGAAATTGAATATTTTAATAGTAATGAGGTGAACATGACCTCTGTTCACTTGACTAGTCTAAAAGTTCATTGCAGCAACATTTTGTTTTTCACTGTCTTTCTACAGATGTAATGGTTCTATGGTCATGCTTGGGGAATATAAAAATCTTGTGTTTGGTTGTCTTATGCACTCTATTAATGATCCTAGAAATACAACCAAATGTCAAGGATGTATGTGAGAGATTCTAGAGAAATGATTGTTTTCCAGTTTATGTTCAAGCATGTCACATCATTCTGCAGTTTTGATCTCCTTGTATGACACTTTTGAATTTAGAAAGTTAAATTTCACAAGAGTGAAGAATTTTTGGCAAACCAAAAGCAAGTAAAATCACTTCTAATGTAATATATAACAGTATTCTTTTAACATGTTTCTTTTTAGGATAGGCACATACAGCATTGAACCTTAAGGGCTTCTTGGAATTTCATGTTCACTCAAGCCTGTTGCAGAGGTAACTATTACATCTATTCTGTTCATGCACTCTGATACTGTGTTAACAGTTAAACTGTGTAGGTACCGCTTGCACTCGATGAATATAATTGAAGTAAAAGGTCTGAGTCTTTGGTGCTGGTGACTGCTCCAGGTCATGTACAGTTGCCATGCATCACGTAGCCAGGGAGGGTTGCAAAGAGGCATTAATCTCCCACCCTGCAGTGCAGCTGGGATGTTGTAATTGTGCTAAATTCAGAGAGATTTTGCAATTCTGGTCACGAGGGCTGCAGTGGAGGGATTGCAGGGAGCTGAGCTATCATTCTTCTTCATTCTTGCTGCTTACCTTGCTACATTCACTTCATCTTCCTTTCACCAGTGATTTCAAAGTAGAAACTGGTTCAGACTACATTCTGCTTGATAGTCTTTTGTTCTCTTAATAGTTTCCGTAGTGAGGCAGACATGTGCTCCTCCAGAAATTTAAGCTTTATTATTCAAATCCAAACCAACTTGATATATAGTAATTTTGCATTTTTTGCCTGCACCATGGACCCCAGGGTGGGTGTGTGGTGTGCTGTATGTATGTGCTGCATTTTAGACTGGCTTTCTTTAAATTCTGCAGTGGTGTCCTTTGTTCATGAGCAGATAGGGCTATTTATGTTAGAGGTCCTTATGGAGACAGTAAAGCAAGAATTCACAGTTGCAGGAATATCCTTTGGGGTTTTATTCACTGCTAGGAGTTATGATTAATGGCTCCTTGTTGTGGAGAATTAGGTGTATTTTGACTTTTCTTGTATTCCATCTTTATGTATAGACCCATAGCAGAAGCATTTGATTGATCTTGTTTTCAGGTTGAGGGTAAGTGTGTACACTTTAAAGAACATCTGCTGTAATCTGTTGTTCCTGTTACTTAGCTTTCTGCTTGACCTAGACAGGACTATGGATGGTGATTCTTAAACTATGAGTGTAACTTTGTTAGTAAAATTTACTGCTAAGACAAAACATTTATATTTGCCTTGATGTTTAGAAAAGACAGAAATGGCCAATATCATCTTGTGTATTAATTCATGAATGTAACTTAGATAACTGTATAGTGCCATAGAATTTAGCAGGCTCTAGTTACAGAAAAGTAAAATGGTTATGTCTGACCCTTCCTGTTGCTGGCGTATTTACCTTTATGAAGTGAATAGTTGGGAGGATTTCCCTCTTCCTATAGCATAGTCTTTTCTTGTGTTGATCTCCCTGATTTAGAGACCTGAAGAGGGAGGTATTTATATGCAGGGGGTAGGGTTGTGATCTAATGCAAATGAACTAGCTATATTTGAATAAGGTAAAATCTATATTCAGCTTTCAGGCTTGATTCTATTTTAAGCTTTTAATTGAGTCCAACACTTTTTGAGTGCTTAAGGTTGTCGCGTGTTAAGAGAATGACTTTGTCTTGGAGAAAAGGAGAAAAGTAACTTTTTTCTAGTTTGACTAAGCTTGTAACACTAGTGCTAGTACAATGTTTACACTGACACAGAATGCTCACGCTGCCTTCTGTGCTTGTATTTGTGGGATTAATGTGCTAATCAAGTATTTGGAGGTACACATACAGTGGTGGAACGGAGAAGGGTTAGTACCACACAATGACAGTCTGAGTGCAAGAACTTGTTATCTATGAACTTTTTCCCAAAGAGCTTGGGAAGAAAACTTTCAAGACAATGATCTGAGACTCTTCTGAGACTGCAGGGGTAATTTGATAGCTACTCCTTGCTTGCATTCCAAAGAAAACTCTAAAAGGATAGTAAACCTTTGGGGAAGGTGTCCCTGCCCATGGTAGAGGGTTGAAACTAGATGATCTTTGAGGTTTCATCCAACCCAAACTATTCTATGATTCTATTCTATGAAAAACTACCTCACATTAGGTATATGAGACTTCTTTAAATAAGAGCAATAACTAGTGACCCTTGATTTAATTCCAGTGACTTGAGACTTGATGGGCCAGTCTTAGACTCCTGTGAAAATCTTCTCTCCTGTAGATGGAGCACACCTCAGTGTACTTGCTCAGTATTTAATTAGAGGGTAACGTTCAGGCAACTGTAAACTGATACCTGATGAAGAAGAGGCAGGAAAATTAATTGCTGCTTCTGCTTTCCCCAGTTGCTGACATTATACTCTTTAAATTTCCTTGTCTTTGCTGCTTAATTAAAGGAATAGTTGGACTTGAATCTGGATTGTCTGTTAAGCAGCACAGGTTGCTTTTAATCCTAAAATGTGATTTCAGTGCTGAAATCTCTTCATAGCAGTATGTGATTAAAGGAGGTTTTGGTTGTGCACAAGTGTTTGAGCCGTACAGGCTTTGGTCTAGTATTAACTTGAGTAATAGATGAAATTTCATGGTAGCATGGAACAGTTTGTAATTATAAGATGTACTCTACAATGAAGTCCCACCATATTCTGCGTTTTCCCCTTCAGCCTATACACATGCCTAGGGCAGAAATATTGTCCTCTGAGAGCTGAGACTTGGATTGTATATAAAGTCAGATAGCAGTCCTAATGTGTGTGAACACGTTTTCTTAGTTGTATCTGTTGTGTTGAAATCTGATCTAGGCAGTAGACTTAGAGCCTAAATGGCAGTTAAGCATCTTCAGTGCTTCATCTGAACTTCACACTTTAAAGGAAACCAAGAATCCTTATAAGAGGAGGAAAAAAGTCATATCTTTTTTCGATGGTCTCTGCTCTCTTTCTCAGTATAGTGACAACTTTAAGGTGGTATAAATTTGTCAGTCTCCAGAACTCATCACTGAGGAACTGGTGCTGCTATTGGTGCTCAAAAATAGATATCAGGCTTTCATCTCATAGGGTTTTATATGCTGGGTAGCGACTTTCCCCACCTACATTTTTGCAGCCATCTTATGACTTCCTACAGCAGTGTTACCTCTGTTCAAATGTATCTGATAAGAGTAGCTCCTAAGCAGGAGAATGAGGGTTGAGTGTCCTCTTGCCTGTTTCCTCTGAAAGCAAGAAAGTATAATTTATTTTTTTTTTTAGCTACACTGCAGTTACATAACTTTTCTTCAGGAAAATGCTTTCTAGCACTGAGTTTTATTTACTATGTAACATGATATCTCACAGAACTTGCTGACATAAGCCGTGATCTTCACCTGTAGTTGACCATGAAAAACCCATTTCCTTGCCCTTACTTCCCTCCAAGGGCTATGTGCAGTATTAGGAACTTAGTGCTTTAGAGTAAGGAAAACTGCTCATAAATCAGGTGCCAAACTGGTTTGTCTACTGAGTAGTGCATAGACTGAATCTTGTATCTTTACTCCTGTTAGGCTGTTGTTGTTTTAAGCAACTTTTTGCTATGTGAACATTTTTTAAAAATAGGTGCTTCCCAGATTTTTAAGAAATTATCAGAAGTGATTTTTTGTAAGTGTGACATGGCATGACCCTTTTAAACTGTTTTGTGAGCTATCTTGCTATGAGTGAAGAAAATCATTAAGCCTATTTAAACTAGATGAAGAGTCCCTTTTAAGTAATATTATTTAATTAAGAATATACTTTCCTTATGGTAACGTATGCAATGAATCTTGATATTACCAACACATGTAACTAACTTCATAGAGGTAACTGGCAAAGGTCACCAGAGCTTTGTTTAATATTATAGCTTGTCCAGGTGTAATTTTGTCAATATTCATGCATTATGTTAATGTATGCTTTTGTATTCTGGATAAATGGATACATTGTGAAAGTTTAGCAGCCTGCTATTGTTATAATAAATCATAAGTAAAAGTGGTGTGAAATGCTTTGTAATTTGGGGGATGAATCCAGTCCACAGGAGACTGGCCAGTAATCACAGTTGAAGGGGAGGGGGCTCTCGTGTTTCCTCTGAGGAACAGTTATGAACTGTAACCAGCTTAATACTGAATAAATTTTGAACCAAACCATTGAAATATACTTCTGGATTGTTGTTTATCACTTAATTTGGAATCCAGAAAGCTTTGTGAAACAGTTCTCTCCTATTTCGATAGCTCTGATTGCCATGCTGAGTGCAAAATGTGCTATTTAGTGGCTTTCCTTTTAAAACTTAAGTTTTAAAAACTTTTTTAAAACTAAAAAGACCAGTTAGAGACAAATAGCTCAGTTCTTAGTCACCATGCTCCTTGGTAGCTGAAATGCCAGCCAAATATCTCAAACTGTTACCTGCTCAACTGAGCACAGGATTTTCACTTCACTCCTTGTACTCAGCTGCACAGATGTTTCTATTGGTGGAGATTTGACTGGGCAAAATTTTAATTCAGTCAGAAATGATTGATAGTAGTGATCTCTTAACTATTATAGATCCTCTTCCAAATAATGGGATTCTTTCAAGAAGTCTGTCTTCATAATTGGAGTCCAATATATTATCTTCACCAACTAAAATCCTGTATTTTAAAAAAGGGAGAGTAACAGAAAAAACTCAAGTGTGCTGCCTGTGGCTTTCTGCAAATTTATCAGATACTGATTTTAGTTGAGTTCTTTGTTAGCAACTTTTCTTTTACTTAAGCAGGTTGCTTCTCTTTCCAAAGAGTAATGAAAATGTAGGGAGGGTGGCTTCATCTCCACATATTAGGTAGTACCCTGGGAGATAGAAAAACCTGAATCTCTGATTAGAAGTCTGACTTGTTTGAAATAGACAGCTAAGTTGTAATAAGTAGTAAGGCCTGGGATGGGGTGATAATAGCCAAAATAAACTGCAGTGCCTTGAGGATTGTGAAGCTTGTAATGCTGTCCAAGCAGATAAGTTGTTCTCTTGGCTAATTTTGTATTTAATATGAAGTGTGGAGTTACTATTGCTCTCCTCAATACACTTGAGAAAATGTAGTGAATGAAGAATGGTTGAACACGTTGGCTGCAGCTTTGCAGTTTGAGACCTCCTCTATGATAATTGTTCTTTGAATTGAAAGCCTTTTAAAGTTGATAAATTCCATTTTTATTTTTCCAGTCACAGATGAGTGAATTTAGCTTAAGTATCTTTGTAAGAACATGTTTAATGTCAGAGGTCCCAGGCTTCTAGTCCTGGTTAAGTATATCTGAAACCCAGCATCCTTTTCTCAAACTGGGAAACGACGTCAGCAGCATGACCTCTTGTCAGTGTGGGCTGAGATCTTGCTTAGTGTATGCAAGTTGGGCAGGGAGACTTCATGGAGCAAGTTTGAAACCAGCAAAAGAGAAGGAGGTAAAATGAGAGGCTTAAAACTAGAAGAATCACTCAGAGGTACCTCTGATAGAAATTCTGATCCCAGTACAGGATGTTCAAAGCAGATGCAGCATTGAAGAGCTTTGGCTCTACTAAAATAAACAGCTCTTGTTGACTTAAGCATGCAAGCTGAGGGATAGCGACTCCAAGGCCATTCCAGATGTATGTGTGTCTTGTTCTTGTGCTAACTGCATGCTAGCAAAGTAAAGCTAAAGAGACATTGGGGCTTCTGCTGGAGATATGTGTGTTTTATCACATTATCTGTCTACTTAACGTCCCAGGTATGGATTCAGTCCATATGAAGCATGTGAATACTCTTGCATGCCAGATAGGGTGTCTTATGTTTGAGGATTTAATGATGCTAGCTTGTTGTCTTGGTGACTGTGAAAAGGAAGAACAACATCCCCCTTTCCAGGCCATCGTGTGCTCAGTTTTGGCATTTGCTGCTTGGTCTTTCGTAGGCCCCTGACTGAGGCTGTTCTTTATTATGCTAGTGAGGAGGGTATTCTGTATGTTTGATGTAGTTTTAGTAAACATTTGATTGCTAATCAAGTCCTGTAATTTTGTTTATAATATTCTTGTAGGAATGGATGGAGTGCACAAGCAAGCTGGCTTTTGGTGTGATAATCCTTTGCCACATGTGTATCTGTATTTTGACAAGAGAGAGGAGTTAGGTAGTATATAGCAGTTGAACATTCTTGGCATATGTATATGCAGCAAAAGTATGTTGTTCTGATATTCCTAAGTGTGTTAAAAGTCTCAAAATATGTCCCCAGACAGCGCAGGTAGAAGAGTGAATGATTTATACGCTGAATTTATGGTCTCTTCAGTGACTGCTGTATTTAGAGAGCAAATGACTTTATTCTTGTTTTCTATGTTTCTATTGGCCAATTTCTTTCTCTGTTTGAAAGGCAGAGGCTCTTTCTGTAAATCCTGGTGCTTCTGAGGCATATTTTCGCATTCAAGAGGAGAGCTCATGTTTCATGTTCTGTCGTAGTTGGAAAGCAGTGCCTGTAGGAAGCTTGCTTCTGTGCTTACTCTGCTTAGCTCCTAAAAGCGCTACAGACAGCCCCTCCCAAATTTAACTGTGTTTGCTAAGCTTTCCTAAGCTCCCAGGAGTTTATATTTGGGGTCCATCTGTTACCTTGGCCTCACATGACAACTTTATATGGACTTGTTTCTTTTCACTTCCTTCATGTGGATGTGAGTTGTTTAGACTTATTTTCAAACTTAACACCAATATTTAATTCTTTGATGTTGTACTACCCACAGAGCTGCAGGTATTTTTATTTGGATGTGACCAGTAATCCACTGTTAAGCATCAAAGTCAGTGTTGAAGACTTCCTGTTAGTAAAACAGGATTATAAACATCAAAAGGTAGCTACACAGCACAAATTTATTAACTATTAATTACGTTATTTCTGTGTACAGTAGTTGCTTTTGGATTTGCTCCTTTGTTCTGGGAAAAGGGCTGTTGCTGAGGTGGCTGGGTTATCTTCTGCACTTCTGACAATGGGATTCTTCAGAGTATAGACTTTGAACTGAATTAATACAACCGTTGTAGTAAGAAGACAGACTGAAGAACCTAGACCTGCTCACTAACTTGCTTTGCTAGCAAGAAAAAAAAAATCATGTTTCCCTCCATAAAAGTAATGTGGACAGTAACTTATATTTAGAAAACTTCCATTTACCTGCTAGTTTTTCTTTAATAAAACAAACAAAAAAACCTGTCCGAAAACTAAACAAAACAAAAAACCATAAAAAAAAAAATCTTTCTGATTCTACTGGATTTCACTTTATTTTAACTTAGCCAAACATAGCAGAGCAGCCACTAATATACTTTTGTCCTTCCCCATCCAACAAAATACTCTGTGGATGTTGCAAAGCTGGAGTGTGCACTAAATATAGCACAGCTGAAGGAAAAAATAAGGTATCTCTGCAATAAACACCTCTCCCTCCTCCCTATTTTCAGCGTGCATTACTTTCCCCATCTTATCACTGTGTGCACTCATTGCTAATGTAACCTATCTGCCTGCTGAGGAAGAAGCCCATTCAAGGAAACTGTTGGGTGACTAAGATGTTGAGAAATGAATCTTAGTCTTTTTACTGCATCTGAGAATGAGCCTAGACTGCATCATTATTCTAAATCTTGATGTTTCTCACTATGCAGAAGAAAAAGATGTCACTTCTATCCTGCTTTCATGTTCTTTGAAATGTAGCCTGACTTGATAAGCAGTGATTGCATAGCTGTTACTAAGTATAGCAACCATATAGCTGTCTTTCCTGTCTACTGTTTGGAAAGGCAGTAATTTTTCCCTCCTTGAAAATATATTTTTACAGCTTTACAAATAAGAGATCACTCTTATTTGGCAGAACTTATAACTGGAGGCAGTGAAAATGAGGCATAGTGAAATGTTATGCTGAGATCTGTATTTTTATTTAAAAAAAAATTTTTTTTAGATGTAAATCTATAGTGTATTTGACTGAGCAATCCATGGGACACTGTTTTTTTCAGTGATTATGTTACTAACGCATGAAACATCCAAATACAGTTTTACCTTAGCTTTTAAATGATCCTCTTGTATAGTATCCAGATCCTGTTTATAAGTTGGATTTTCTTCTAGGTTTGGACTTTTAAATACTTTAAAGTTGAAGGCAGCTTTATTGCTTTCCTGGAAAGCACTTTTCTACAACTAGTATTTATAATGATTTCAGGTACATTGGCGTTCTTATATGTATGCTTAGAATAAGATTTTTCGATTATTTTTTTATTTTTTTAATCTGGTAAGAAATAACAAGTGGGCAGACTTTCTTTAGTTGGAGCTACTTGCAGTAGTGGGTAACCGTGAAAGTGTCCTAGTTCAGAAGTGTTTTGCTACTATACACTTTAAGCACATGATGAACTTAATGAAAATTCACAAGTAGGTTATGCTAAAGAAGAAATCCTAACACTGCAGTAGAGAAAGATGTAGTAAGAAGTTTGCTGTTACATGGACATAATAATTTAACAACACCACCCCCCCCACCCCCCAAACCAGTCCAAAATTAGAACAAAGCAAAATGAATTGCTGTCTGATCTCTTGTTAATAATTAAATGGATAAACCAGACATGCTAATAAGTGTGGCAGTTTTACCCTAGGTCTCTCAGTAGCTTGTACTGCTGACAAAGCAACAGTAAATTTATTAAAATTGTAGAGTCTGTATTTTGTTTGTTGCTTGAGCTGCCAATAGAATTGGATTACTGTGTAGCCAAGAATGGCATCTGACAACAGGATTATTTGAATTGCAGCTTTCTATGCTGTATAATCTTTACCACCATTTTTAAATGTTTATGTTGGAGATCCAAGCATCAGGTCATGTATCCAAGTATCAGGTGATGCCTGTAAATGTAGCTAGTAGGGTCATCCACACAGTTTCAGATGGAGTTTTGCCATTCATGCATCAAGAATGTTGGTGAAATTCAAGTTTCATGAAAGTAGGTGCAGAAAACCTAGTTATAGTGCTAGTGCTTTTTAGTGAAACCATCTGGTGTTGGAGCTTTGACATTAATGAAAAACTTGTTCTTTATGTAAGAAAGGAAAAAAAACCCCTTCCAGAACAGTCAACCTAGAAAACAAAGACTTCTCCCCCTTTTCTCTCCTTCCCTCCCTTCAGAAAAGGAATTCAGAGAACCTCATCACAAATAATGCATAAAATACAATTAAAAGGTGTCTGTGACTAATGTCTCATCTTGCTTAGAAAGCTGGTGGTTTTAATCCAAAATCAGAAATTACTACTGTGTTCCTTGTTAATACTGAAAAATGCATTTCAAGAAGACGATATGAAGGTCAGATGGTCTGTCTACAGTTATTTAAGGAGTAGAATCCCCATCTTTACAGATTCTCAAGTTTGTAGATCTTTCTTTTGTATCCATCTTAGTAAAAGCTCAGGGTGTTGAAAAATTGCTGAATTTCAGGAGGGATGGGGTCAACTTGTCTAAAAATGCTTTTATTTTCTGGCCAGCTGGTATATAGCAAGTTTACCCTTAGTGGTAATCTTGCGTCAGTATAATGTGTAACTGAAGAGTCTCAAGATGAATACAAAATGAAAAAAGCAGTTTAGTACTTAAATTGAAAGGCTACGTAAGAGAATTTGACAACTTTCCCAAATGAATTACAAGATCACATACTTAAGTACTAGGAGCTGAAGTTCAGGCTGGAGATCGTGATAATGTAACAAGGGACTGTAAGTGTTGAAGAGCAAGGAGCAGCCTGTGTAAGAATGTATCTGTAACTCTGTTATTATGGAAGCCTTCTGTGATGGAAAATGTGTACAGAAGAATTGAGTAAACATAGACATTGTGTCTCAAAAGTTTGAAGTATATGTAGTTCTTGTTCCTTACTGGCATACATTTGCTTAGGTGGTTGTTTCAGAGTCAGTGTTGGATGCTCAGTTTGTGCTGTACAACGTCTGGAGCTCCAGTCTCCCAAAGAAGGGAGTGATATAATTTAAACCCAATGCAGATGGTGTCGCATCTTAACTAAAAGACTCTGTAACAGTAGGCTGAATTCACCTGTACATGTAGCATGACCTTTTCTTGGTGGCAGTATGAGGTGAAATTCTGGCTGAAAGATAAAGGAATACCTTGCAATTTAGTTAGGTTTAATGGATTTTCAAAATAATGCAATGACACTTGATAATTTCACACTGAGCTGGAGCTTGGTGGTAGTTATCTGAAGCTTTTCAGAATCCTTTTATGTGTGTCTTTTTTCATCCTGCTCATATGGAGCTGGCAAACTGAACATACTTTAAAACAAGTATGAATACCAGGGCAGTTGTCTGATATATTAATCCATACTTTACAACTTTCAGAGCTCTGTTTTCCAAGGATGGGTCATATGTGTCTGCCTTCCAAGTACATTGATTGGTGTTATCACGTTTTCATCATGGTTTTTCTTCTGTAGGGGGTAATTCTTTTTCCTTTCCAGTTTACCTGTCTCTAAACAATATCTCTGCTCATTTGCTACTTGTACTGATTGCAGTCAAGTTAACAGAATAAGTATGGCTTCAGGAAAAAAAGAAAATGTGTGTGTATATATATACGCACCTATATATAAGAATTAAGAACCATCTAACAGTAACAAGCTGGCAAGCATAAATTTTAAACTTCTTTGCTAGAGCAAGAGCAAGTTCCATCTTCTGCCCCTTACTTAGTGTAGAGCCCTCTTGTATTTGGTTTCATTTTCCATTAAGAGCAAATATAGTAAGATATTTCTTTAAATGTTTTTGATTATAACAAATGATGAAGCTGTGAAGATACTGGGCAACTCTGTCTTCAGCTAACTGATGGCCTTAAATGTCAGTAATTAACCAATGTTCTTCTACTTTTGTTTTCTTTATGCCTTCACTCAAATGCTTAGGGTATGCAAGCAGGTATTCTTGTTATTTCTAGTACGAAGTGATCACCTTTCTGTATTGAAATTCTGAGCTTGTTTTATTGACTCTCAGTTACTCCAATACAAATACTGGGCGAAATAACATCAGTTTGTCAAACCAAATAAATTGAGGACACTGGTGCAATTTTTAATTTCTTCTGGCAATACTAGATGTGAACTGATGATTTATCTTTAAAAGGTTACTGCCACATTCTTCTTATAATCTTTCCTTAATCTTTTTGAAATTATTATATGTTGATGCTGCCTGTCGGGTTTCATTCTCGTTTTAAAGATGTGCCATATTATAAAACCCAGTAGATTATCACGGTGTAGAAATTGGATCTGGTGGAATAGCTGTAGTGTCCTTGTTAATGTTTTTACCATCCCTTTTTATTATCCATTATACGGGGGATGTAGTCTGATATTTTGCAGCTATTTTGATACATGTATTAGCATAATTTTGCTGGACTTGTACAGTTACTAATAAAAATGATACATCGTAATACCTGTATCAGTAATTGTAGAATAAATGCAGTAGTTTATATTGTGTGGATGTTGACTTAGTTTTATTTGGAAGAGATTACAGTTAGTTTACTGCAGTAAACTTGAAATACAGTTTTGATATTAAACTAATTATTCTTTTGTCATCTTCTGTGTGTTCCAGTAGAATATGAACTCATGCTTTTATGTGTCTTTTTATAGATAAGCTTTCTGCTTCCACATCATGTGTTTCAGGGCCAGGCAGCATAACCCGTCTCGGTAAATCAGCTTAACTGTAGTTTAGCTTGCACAACATAGACTGATAACAGATTTCAAACTTAATAATACTAAACGACATAAAGTCCTGTCAAGCTTCTAACCATCACCCCGAGTACATAGTTTTATTAAGCTTGTAACTGATGTTGAGGTAATTAGTGCATACTGTAAGGTAGGGCATTGTTTGAAATATCTAGATAGATCAACAGGCTGAATGTCAGCAGCTTAAAGGTAGTTAGTTGAGGGCTCAGAAGTATAAGGACATCTTGGAGCTCGCGGTAATATGTTCTTAAGACAAACCAGCAATGCATATTTTTGCTTGGAGGAGAATTTTAGGAGTAGTGTCATGATTTACTTTTTTGTCACTTAGAGCAAGAACTGCAGATGGGGGACTGGAGAGCTGTTTGTTAGTATTACAGCAGGCATTTATCTTTGATGTGTAGAAGTACATGTAGCTGTGCTAGAATCTCTACAATAGATGTTTAAGAATGATCCAATATTAACACTTGCATATGAAATGTATTTAGGAACCCATTTTGTCTTTGAAATTCAGTTGCTGTTTGAATAACTTAATACACACTGAAATGGGTAACTGAGGGCTAATCTCTACTGGAGATGGTTTCATGTGGAGTGAAATGCTCAAAAGGTGGGGATGACCTTGCAGCTCTTCTGTATTTATTTTAAAGCTGTGAATATAACTGGTTTAGGTTTTAAAGGAGCTGAAGCTTATGAATTACAGGCTCTAAGTTCAAGTGTGGGTTCCTAGGAATAAATGCTTCTGTGTAGTTATTTTAACAGCTTGATTCTTAGTGTTCAGTTTCTCTCATCAAATTCAGTTGAAGCCTAGCATCAAGCAAGACTAAGCTTTGCTAATCCTTCAAAAATGTGTTAACCTCAAGCACACAAGTAGTTAATGAAGTCAGTGGGACTACTGGTAGCAATGCATTTAAGGATTCTGCTGAATTAGGAAGAGTGTATTCTGGGGATAACCAAGAAACATCTGTCACTGTTCATCTGTGGTGCCTGAAGATTTATATGAAGACTCTACTGTTGCCTGCCTTCCTGTGTGGAGCATTCGGTATACATGAAGCATTCTGGTGTCACCCAAAAGTGTGCACTCTAGGACTGAGGGGGAAAAAAATGAAACAGTTGTGAAGAGTTTCAAATATCTTCATTCTGTTCCAAGTGAATCTCTTTCCAACCTCTGGCTGAAACTTGGTGGCTGTGGAGAGAAGCCAGTCTGTGGCCAGGAGGGAAGCCAAAGCCAGCTGTCAAGAGGAGAAGCTGGCAGCTGGGTGAAGTGTTCTAAAATGACTGTGTGGGAAGCATTCAGTAAAAGCTCTCACAGATTTTCCTGGTCATACTTGTCATTTCAGTACATCAGTGATTTAAAGAAAAGAATCTGCAATATAATCATATAGGAATCTGGGGAATTCAGTCACCTTCTAAAGTACAGGTTAAGGTCTGAGGCTGAGTATGGTGTAAAATGAGTGAAGAAGTATTGTCTAGAGGGGGATAATCTTTGTCAAATCTCACAATATTTAGCATTTGAACTCCCACCTACTGCAGCCATGTTTCAGAATTCCAGCTTTTATTTAGAGATGGTATTTTTAACCTGTCTTTTTGATATATTCTGCTATCATAGAATCACAGAGTGGTTTGGGTTGGAAGGGATCTTAAAGCTCATCCAGTCCCACCCCCTGCCCTGGGCAGGGACACCTTCCACCAGCCCAGGTTGCCCAAAGCCCCGTCCAACCTGTCCCTGAACCCTTCCAGGGAGGGGGCAGCCACAGCTGCTCTGGGCAACCTGTGCCAGTGTCTTGCCACCCTCACAGGGAAGAATTTCTTCCTTATATCTAATCTAAACCTACTCTCTGTCAGTTTAAAACTGTTACTCCTTGTTCTATCACTACATGACCTTGTAAAAAGTCCCTCCCCATCTTTCCTGTAGACCCCTTTAGATACTGTAAGGACGTGGTACATACTTACTTTTCATGTTCTGTGGGAAAAATGTTTGACTTGCCCTAAAATGCCAGAAGTGATAGACTGGTCCATATTTTTATTTGCAAATTATTTTCAAATTAGCAATATTTTGTTTTGCTGAAGTCTTTGCCAAAAACCTGACACATTAGGAGCAAGAGTGTGAGGAAAGGAGCTCAGTATAATCAATGTATAGAGAAGCTACTGATTTTCTCACAGCAGACTTCAGGTTTAAACAGTGGTTTTTAAATTTAGGCACAATAAGTATGTTCTGCAGAAGCCATGTGGTTAGTCAGTTTAAAAAAAATAAAAAATCCCTACCAGCAGCACAAGCAACAACAGCATTTACAACTGCAATACATATAAATGCTTATGGTGGTAACATTGAATTTTCATTTTTATTTGCTGAGATTAGAATTTTATTAAATAGTTGGCTACTGTTCCTTATCAGATGAAAATGCTTAGTTTGTAGCCTGTTTTCCTCCTGTCTCTTTCCTTAAAGCTTCCTTAAATCACATGGTAAAACTTAGCAGGCTTTGGAGCAGACCTGGAGTGCCCCGGTGTTCAAGGATCTCCAAGCAGTTTATAAACTAAGCATTATCCAGGTTACATCAGTCAATGTTTCTTAGCACTCCCAGATGCAATGTAGTGATGAGCTACTTCTGTTATGTCACCAGTGTGACCCATTTCTAATGTTCTCCATTTAGCTTACCAGCAAGACTCAGGGCACCAGAGTAAAGTTATTTAAAATGACCTTTATTTAAACTTGTGCAAAACTCAAACTTGTGTAAATGCTTCTAATCAGGTGAGAATAATTAAATTGATACAACTTTGATTCAAGTAAAACCAGGGCAATTTAAATTGATAGGATTGTTGTTAATAGTTGATGTGACACTTGGGGCATTGATACTGTAATTACATTTTGAAGAGTGTGTGTGTGTGCATACACATACTACTTTGTCAGAGTTGTGTCTAAATTAAGTGTGACTGATCTCATGTGTTCAAGATCAGGCTCAGTGTCTGAAGGCTGCTTCCTTTGCTTCATCAAGCAGCTCACTTGTAATTGTACCTTCATGTGCATACGATGAGCCAGTCATGGGCTTCGTATGTGCTGAGGTTTTTGATAGGTGAACACTAATGGAGCCTTGACAGTGTGGGACAGGAGCCCTCCCTAGCTGATCTACTAGATACCGTATTTCCCCTCTTTTTCCAAGAACTTAAGGGGTATTTTTTTGTTTTGTTGTTATGGGAGAACAGAGAAACTGAAGAGAGGGAAAACTAAAAGCAATGTTGGCAGACTTTCAGAAGCAATTGTTTTTCTTCGTTAAACTTGATTCTCATTTCTAAGCTTGCAGATGAGCTGTGTCAGTTTTTCATTTGTCCTCATGAAAACAATGAAAACACTTCGGGTGTGTTTTTGTAGTCTTAACCTGTTGAAAGTCTAAGGAATAATAGGAAGAGCCTTCTGATTTACAGATTACCTAAACCCTGGGCCTGAGTCTCTTGCAGTACTGTGGGATACTTGGCCTTGCATTTGGAGTAGAGCTAGGTTTCAGCTGTGTGCTACATTCTAGTCTTTTTTTCCTCACTTACTGAAATAAAAAACAAAACCAAAACAGTCTCTCAACGTAAAGTTCTGTTTAATCTTTAAACCCATACATAAATTGTGTTTATTTGTAAGCACTCCTTGCTAATACCAAATTAGCAGTGCTGTTTCCTTGCATAGTTTATTCAACTGCTTCATAGTAAATATTGGCATTTCCAACAGATCCAAGCTTCTTGTTAAACCAAGCAAAATTAACTTCACAATATGAATTCTTAAGGTGATGTGGGGAGAGGGAAGAAGAAATTATTTTGTGCTTTAAAAGACTGTTGTTTTCCTATATTCCTTGTATAATTATAGCCAAAGTTACTGTATAAATGAGGATTTGCTTTTTAAACTTAAAATTGGTTGCATTTGTTAACAATTGAAATAGTCTTAATAAAATTTTATTAATGTAGGTATAGTTTAAATGGCTAGTGAAGACAAAATGGCACTTGAAATAACAGTAGGTGCTGTAACTCCTTTGGATCTTTGTAGTAGGTAAAAATACCCTGAGGCATCATGTATGAACAAACAAAAAAGCTCTGGATCCAGAGTGTGCTTATATCCCTTTCAGTCTTGATTCTGTGTATTATTCTATTAGGCAGTGGTTTTCCTCATCTAGGTAGGACCCCATCACCATAGGAACAATGTCTTCAGAATTTTTTTCTGAAAGGAAGAAGCATTCTACAGCAATTTCTTTTCTGCCTTAGTGTGTGGGAGAAATACCTTGACTTGTTTGTGTTTCATTGTGTGTGAATAAATGTCTGCATGGCAGGAGGTGTGGAAAAATAATTTGGAAGGTGGTTAAATATGGGAGTTTAGTGTTAATTTCTAATAGCCACTGGTTCCGTGGCTCTCTTAAATTCTTCCCAAGTCTCAGCCACCTGGGTGCAGTTCTTGGGATGACAGCTTAATCTCAGAATACAAACTGCTTGGAACAGTCTGTACTAGTTCTTTATTCAGGTGCTGCTTTGAACTGAGCTGTGGGAAGAGGTGGACAGCATCGCTACCTCTTCAGCATATAGATCTAACACTGCAGCTTCATGTCAGTTTTGACTAATCTGTTGGATTTATAAGCAAGGGCTCTGATCATGGGTGAGTTTTGCATGCCTGAGTTTTCTGTTTTGATGTCCTAGATAGGTAAGGAGAACTGTATCTAATGGTGATGTGTGTGTCTTGAATTATGTGTAGTTAGCGCCATTCTCCTTCAGCTTCCAAAATTTCTGTTTTCTTAAGTAATGCATGTGTGTTGGTTTAAGCCCTGCCAGGACCGGAGACCACGTTGCCATTGTCCTTCCCCCACCCTCAGCTGGACAGGCTGGAAGTGAGGCACAAACCCCAGGTTAAAATAAGAAGAAATTTAATACAACAGTGTGATAAACAATCTGAACAACAACAGTAGCAATGATAACAATAAACAGCAATAACAGTAAACAAGACAAAAGATATACAGAGAAATACTGCAATGGTTACAGACAGCCCTGTGCTCCCCACCACCAAAGCCACAAAGGAAAATGTTCCCGCGCTCCCGCGCCTGGACCTGACATCAGCATGGTATGAATAACCCGGCTGGAGATCCCTTCCCCCTCTCTCTCTTAACCCTGTCCTAGCTGAACCAGGACATAATGGAATTATGGTTCTGAAACTTGTGGAAAATCCTATATGTATACTTGTTTGACAGAAAAAAGAGAGTATGCTAACATCCTGTTTTAACTTGGGTTTAGACATTGATTCAGGGTTCACCTTCTCTCTCCTTCATGCCTTGTCTCTTGTGCTCATGGGGTGAACAGAACATGATATGCCAGTGAACTAGTTGTTGCAGAATATGCTTTTACTTAAAAATCAAATTCTAAAATTCCTGCTTTTTTATGTGGTACTTGAGTCTATCTGTTGAACCATGTATTTTTTTATCTTCTTTCTCCTCAAAACCAGAGGAATATTTATCTTGCTTCATCCCTTCTGAGGAATCTTCATTTGCCATTTCGTGCCAACTTGCTGCTGTGCCAGGTCATTTTCCATTTCTCTGTAGATGAGGCATGAAACAGTCCATTCCTTTTACCATATTATTTTCTGAATGGCTTGCCTGTATCTTTAGCCATATACACTGTCTTTGTGCCTTTACTACTTGTCCAGATAGTTTTGTTTGTGTGAGTATTGATGTCCAACTGAAGGATACTTGGTTCTGAGAAAGTGCTCTTTATCGAGGGTGGAATTTAGGTGAGGAAAAATTGCAAGACTTGTAATAAAATGACCACCCTGGATTGAAAACTCTTCCCTGGGGAGAGTAGTGTACTCCCTGTGAGCAGACACTTGTCCCCATTAATACCTGACTAGGAACATAATTAATTAAGCAGTCTCACTTGTTAAAAATGTTAGCCTGATTTTCTTAATACCTAGACAGGATCTTTGCTATAGCAGACTGGCCAGAATGCCTCATTGGAGGCTGAAAGGATATATCACTGCTAGAGCAGCTCAGAGCTGGATTAACTTCAAACCTCTAAAAATAGCTTGCAAGCCATCAAAAGCAAAAATGCTTTTTCCTCTAGTGAATCATGTATTCCAAAGGGAGGGCATATGAAAATTAATCTGTACTGCCTTCTCTGTGGAGTCTTGCAGAGAACTGGCTAAACAATAGAGCACAGTGCTACTCGAATAGGTGGAATTTCTGCAGCAGTATTACAGCATAATACATGGCAAATGAAGTTTTAAATCTGATTATATTAAAATCAAATACTACAAGAAATTCTTCTGCTTCTAAATAGTTTTTTTTTCCCCAGGCTTCTAAGGTTGAATTTGAGAGTTATGTCCTAATATTTCATCATTTGGATGATTATAAATATCTTGAATTAATCTTTTTCTGCAATCCTTCTATTGCACTTCAGCATTTGTAATTTGTACAGTTGGTCATTAGTATTGATGAGGTGAAGTTCAATAGCTTCTGGGACTGAGCAGGCTGTTCCAGGTCTGGTCTTACTGACATGTAGTAGGAGGGGCTATTCTCAAATGTATCTTGTTGACTCCTCCTTTTATTTCAAAGTGGTAAAGCAATACTAACTTGACTTTTTTTGACACTATGACAACTTTTCAACAGTACCTTTCTTGTTGATGATTATCAGTGGAAATACAAACTAGGGCTTTTTCAGCAGTGTTATACTTCATGCTTCTGCCAGAAGAGTAGTAACACTGTATAAATAGTTTGCATAGGTAGTCACTTCTTATCCTAATGTTACTTACAGTTTCTTATTAGGTTATACTATAATCTGTGAATGTGATTTAACTAGCAATTTACACTTTAGAGTTCTGGTTTTTACCTACAAAAGCTATAGAGAAATAAACTAGAGAAACAAATTGAGAGTTAACTGTGCTTTCAAAAATACAAATGTGCAATTGTAGTCTGAATACTGATGCTTTTCGGGCTTGAAGGACCAATTCTTACTTGTCAGACTAGGAGTGGAATTGCTGTCTAAGACTGCTTTTAGTAACATGACCAACAGCAGAGGTCTTTAAGATCATGTAAAGCCCATTTAGTATTTACAGAAAGTGTAGTTAATCTTAGGGGCAGAATTAAACTGGATATTCCCATTTATATGTAATTTATGTCCTGATCTGCAGAAATGCTGTTTGTAATAGTTCAGACACTATCCTTCTCGGCAATAGTGTGAAATTATGTGTTGGCTACACATTTAAAAATAAAACAAATGTTACTGTTAGTGGGTTGAAAAGTCCTTGTTCTTTCTGTACTGGTTAAGAATCTAATTACAGTAGAACAGATCCTTTTACAGCGGCTAGCAGTGAGCAAATAGGAATACTGTAATGAAGAAGGAAATGTTCCTAAACATATTTTCAGTTAATGGGGTTTGGAGTAGCTAGTGACTTGTTGAGACAAGTGCTGTTAAAACACCCTGATGTCTGTGGGAAGAAATAGTTGCTGTAAGTCACTGCAAACTTGACCTGCTCTTTCAATTATGTATTTGGTGGATGGTGTGACTATGGAAAAAAATAAAAGGCTTCTATAACAGAGTGTCTCTTCTGAAATATTTTTTTGATGTGTGGACACTTGTACCATGCTTATTTTTGACTATATATATGAGGAAAGAAAAATTCTGTTATTAAAACTCAATTTTTAAGAATTTTACTGCAGCTTCTTCAACAAAGAACTTCTTTGAGCATTGGTCAGAACTACTGTGTGCAGTACCACCTAAATTTTAGCGTAAAGCTCTTCAAGTACTGGCATATCTTATCTTTAGCACCAAGTTTGGTTGTCAGCAGTAAGTGAATTGAATCTCTCTTCTGTGCTGTCAAGAGTGGGAATGGAAGAGGAATTCTCTTCTATCTTAACATAAATGCATAGCTATATTAAGCCATTGGTCTTTATTTTCATGTTGAATCTAATCCAATAAAGCCTTCTGTTAGGGAGTTTTTTCTGGTTAGTTTTTTCTAAGGGTTTTTTGTATTTTTTGGCTTCCTTATGCATTGTTCTCTACTTCCCTGAAGTTTTCATTTTCTTACTTGAAAGACGTTGCAATCAAATGTGATTGATACTATGTTTTCTACCTGTCTGAAGTTGGAAAGCTTCATGACTTAAAACAAAGCAAGGTTAAAGGATACTTAGATTTTTTTTCAGCCCTACTTAGTGGAAAAATTCAGTGTATCTGTAATAAAAGTATACATTTTATGCATTGACATTACTGTGAAGAAACTTAAGGTGTTCTTCCTATTGTTTTAAAGAGGGCATTTAACTTGTAGCAAGTGGTCAAGCACTGCAAGTGCTTGCATGAATAAAGGCTGCTGGGAAGTGTTTTCTATATGGACTTGAATAAAACAAGCAATTGTAAAACTAAATATACATTGTGCACACGTGGCTTTTAAACCTCTTATTGAGAAACTTTGGAGGACCACTTAGTGCTGTGCTTCCTTTAGCAGGATGTTGATCAACTTGCTAAGTTTTGTAGTCTTCCTTATATAATCTTTCAAAGCTTGAGTGTTGACTATCTAAAAATAGATTTCTCTGACTTTCAAAATTCCAGCTTCTTAGAACTCAAAAGTCCATTTTTTTTTGAGCCATGAAGAAATCGGTTTTTCGATGGAGTTGTTTTATGTACTAGTCTTTTGCTAAAGATCAGCAGATGTTCACTCTTTCAACTCCAAGCTTTATTTTCCAAATAGCTATTTTTAGTGGTGTAAAGCAATTAGTTTCTGTAGAGGGAACTTACTCCCTTATAGCTATTCTCATCCCGCTTACCCATTGACTTTCTTTCTTTCCCTAACCCTTTATCTGACCTTGTCCATCTTTAAGGAAATGCATCAACAGAAGTGACATTGGTAACTGAAACTCAGTGACACTATCATGTGAGAAGCAATTAACTATTAATATTGAACTAACTGTTAGCTTCTGGCTTGTTTTATCTTCTCACTGTACACCTTGTATCATGAGTCACAATGAGAACTTAGTCTTTGAAATGGTTTATTCAATTACACCTTTACGGCAGTTGCACTGTATCTTAAAGAACATGGGAAATTTGCCACTTGAGGCTGAGCTCTCAGATATTGCAGATACCAGGTCTAGCCAGTTAGAATGTATAAGGTTGGGGAAAAGTAATCAAGTTCTGCAGTTTATCTGGATCTCACAGGTTCATACACATATCTTCAACCTTTGGATTCTTAACTGAGTAATAGTTCCTGGTTTTTAACAACTCTTTTCTTGCTAAACTAGGGGAGGTCTTATAGTAGACATTCTTAAGGTATCTATGTGGTTCATCAGTCAGTTGAGGTAGAGCAACTGCAGACACTGCCAGATTTGGTGCCACATCTGGAGCTGCTCTGTTTTCAGGAGAAGGATAGATGTTACATACCAAATAAAAAGGTGTGTAATTGAAGACTTGTCATCTTAGTTTGACTGGATAAGCTTGTGTTTTATATTTTTGAAGTGTCTGAGCTGCTGGCAAATGTTCCCAGAGTACCCTTCTGTGGAGCATCTTTGCTTTTGATGGTGTGTGTTCTTTGTGTGTGTGTGTGTGTGTGTGTGTGTATTCGGTTAATGAGAAAGCCAACTTTTGTTCATTGACCTTTATTGATAAAACAACAGTAAATTTGGAGGAAGGGGAATAGGAAGGGGAATGTAAGTGCAGAGCTATTAATGGGACTATTAAATAACATATGAAAACTGTCAGAGGTAGGAGGAAAATAGCTCTGTGTTCTAACTATAATAGCTAATTTGTAAGACTTAATTTAACCATTGGTAAAACTAAAAATAGCAATTCTTAAACAATTACTTCCTGAATCATCCGTCTGGGGGCAGCAACCTGATGTCAGTGACGTATGGAGATAAATACTACTTTATATAATTGGTACTAATTTACACTATAGTAGTAAATTATACTATATAAATTATATAATTTGTATGATTAGTAACAATTGGTGTAATTAATATAAATGCTAATATGAAATTCAGAAGGTAAAAATGAGATGCTTGACATACTGATGATAAACACTGCAAATATGATCCCACAGAATTATTCTTTAGGATTTGGTAGATGATGTCTGAAGTTTGACTATGTAAACACACCATAGACATGAAAGAACTCAGGTTTTCCAGCTTTTTTGGAAAGTCTTGTTCCTTTAGCCTCACTTCTTTACCTACCTCAATATCAGCAGTTTGAAATATTTGTATTTGAACTCTTGTGAATGTGAATTAATTGTTCTTGGTTTAATCTTAATTTAAGGTAAATGTATCTTAAACTAAAAACAAACAAGCCCCCCCCCCCTGCTTCGGAGGGCTACTGAATTAATGCATGCATGTTCCATTACAAAGCAATAGCAGGATCTCTGCAGTAAAAGTTGCCAGTCAGAGGGACTGGGGGGGTGAGAATGGGCCAGCAGTGTGCCCAGGGGGCCAAGGAGGCCGATGGCATCCTGGCTTGTGTCAGCACTGGCGTGGCCAGCAGGGCCAGGGAAGGGATCTGAGCCCTGGGCTCGGCACTGGTGAGGCCGCCCCTCGATTCCTGGGTTCAGTTTTGGGCCCCTCACCCCAAAAAGGCCATTGAATGGCTCAAGCGTGGCCAGAGAAGGGCAACGGAGCTGGGGCAGGGTCTGGAGCACAGGTCTGCTGGGGAGCGGCTGGGGGAACTGGGGGGTTCAGTCTGGAGAAGAGGAGGCTGAGGGGAGACCTCCTGGCCCTCGGCAACTCCCTGCCAGGAGGGGGCAGAGAGGGAGGATGAGTCTCTGCAGCCAAGGCCCCAGCGCCAGGCCCCGAGGGAATGGCCTCAAGCTGCCCAGGGCAGGGTCAGGCTGGCTCTGAGGAAGGATTTCTGTGCAGAAGGGGCTGTTGGGCGTTGGAATGGGCTGCCCAGGGCAGGGGGGGAGTCCCCATCCCTGGAGGGGTTGGAGAGTCGGGCTGAGCCAGCGCTGAGGGATCTGGGGGAGTTGGGAACGGTCAGGGGGAGGTTCATGGTTGGGCTGGAGGAGCTTCAGGGGCTTTTCCAACCAAGATGATTCTGTGAATTTAGTGAGTATCTATAAAATGTTTCAAATGCAGTAAAAGTTTTAGATGTTTATGATTGCAGCATCAAAGTGTTAATAATGTGTGTACTATTTAATCTTCTGTGTGAGTTTGATGCTTGAATAATTGACTGAATAATTTTTTGAAAAGTGAATTGAACAATGACACTAAGAATTACTGTTAAACTCCTGTAAATGTTGAGATCTTGGAATTAAATGGTCTTTGACATGATTGCAGTTCAGATTCACAGATAGGCAGAGTCAAGAATAAGAAAAACCAGCTTAATAGAAATTCAAGTTATTGTTAGACAATATGTGAAAGAAATAATGAGACAGTCTTCAGGTATTTTAAGAAGGACTTTAAAAGTAAGACTTAGTTGAATGCTGTATGTAACTCTGAGTTGGCACAGTAAAAATAAATGAATGAACGAATCCAGAATATCTTATTTGTTTGTACCTTTTCAAGATAATTCAACAGAACAGGCTGAAGTAAAAGTTCTTGCCAGTAAAGAGGACCATGGTGTTCCACAGATTCTGAATAAATTGAGAGGGAAAGGTCAAACAATTGGACTTGGGGAATTGTTTTTAAAACTACATATTATGATAATAAACTGTGTTTTAGCCTTGAACTCTTTAGAGTCTCAGAACTACCAGATAAAGGCCAATTTCTATTCATAAACACAAACAGCATTATCCCTTTTTAATGTGGGATTGTTTCTGTAAGAATCCTAAGATTCTCCCCTACCCCAAGGTAATGAAGTCCTACGGAAAAGTGTTCCAGCAAGCAAAGTAGCCTTCTAGATTGCCGGTAAGTGAAAATATTTCATAAAAAAAAATCTTCTTTCAGAGAATCTCGAAGTGTTCGTAACAACTCCCTTGGGCCTCAGTCAACTGCTGTAAGCTTTGATTACAGTGATGAAGTGGGATGTAGCACACTGCAGCAGCCTGGCCAAGAGAGCACTGTGCCAGCAGTAGATCAGGGAGTATTGTATTGTTCTGTCCTGTGCCTTCTCCAGTTTGCAGTTAGTCCTTCTACCTGATGCTTTCAAAGACTGATGGCCATACTGGTACAGAGGTGAGTTCCCTTGGCACGTCAGTGCACTGGAATAGCTTTTTGAGTGTTTCTTTTGATTCAGTGTTGAGTTGACCTTTATCTTACTATGTACAGGAGTTCTGTCCTACATACTTTCTGTATGTTGAGGAAATATTAATTGTGCTTTAAGAAGTCTGTTCCTTTTTTAGTCTTTTAGGGAGCGTAGTGCTTTACAGGTAACAGCAAAATCCCTCATTGCAGATTGTAATTTAAGTATGTCCCAAATTTTGAAACCAAGCAGTTGAGCATTTAGTGGTATCAACCATTCATAAAATTGTGCCAAACCACATCTAGAATATGCCTTAGAGACCCAAACTTAAGGCTTTCATCACATGAAAATTGGACTGTTAGGGCTTTTTGTATCTATCTTGTGGTCCTTAAAAGGAATTTACCTAATGCTGTTTGTTGCTAGAAGTAAAGTATGTGGCTTGGGGTTTTAGAGTATTTTAGTATTCAAAGTAGACTATTTTGGGTCTGTGATGGGCTTCATTGATGCCTTATGGCTAGCTAAATCTCTGTTTAACTATGATGTGCTAGGAGTTCTCTCACAGGGACAGATACCTGGGTGTTGACAGTGATTGTGCTGGTTGTGGTCAGCACTTTTGTTGAATATTCTAGCTAAAAACATGCACTGGGTGTTACAGAACTTCTGATATTTTCGTGTATTAATATAATGTAACTATTACAATAAAGGTGAAAAGAAGGGGAGAGAAAATGGCTTTAGCAGTGTAGGAGATGAGGACACTGGAAAGTTTTATCCGAGAAACCTTTTTTCAAGTACTCAGTGCCTGTGGCATTGGTCTGTCACTGCTGGGTAAATATTAACCTTACTTTCGTTCAGTGCAGCATACAAGGGTCTGAGGAATCTCAGTACTGATTGTCTTCTATAGCTTGGAATTAAGCTTGGTCAACCTATTAATGCTTAGTGTCACTTGGAAACATGAAGGTGTTGTTATCTGGCAGAAAAATAGGCTTCTTGGCCCCATGGATAAAATCTGTCATGTTCAGCATTGGGTGGAAAACTTAATCAATTCTGTAACTTTTTAGCAATAGGTGCTTTTGATCTATGTGCCATATTCTCCAAAAGAATTTCATAACTGAAACAGATTTCTGTGAAATCATTCCTGAAATATTTTTCTTGAGGTTTTTTTGCTAGGAGTAGATGGCCCGTTTGAAATAAGCAGATATTAATTCAATATTCTTATTTTTGTTTCATACATGACTATTTATTGCATGTCTGTCATGGATGGAACATTTTATGAGCATGCATACTGGATGGCTAACTAAATCACAAGGCACCCATTCAGTGGCACTTCTGATGTGATGGGAGAACAGTTTTAGTTCTTGTTCTTGATGTTAAGTTACCTTACTGATTCTACAAATTACTGCCATTCATAGGGCTGTGTCCTTGGCAAAGGACTAGGGAATATGGTGATCATTCTTCTCCACCAGTTCAGAGACTGTTCTCTCTAGAAATAGCAATTTAGCTCTTGTGTCCTGATCTATTTTCTCACAGATATACTTTTTTCCTGGGTTTTAAAAAGTAGATGAAAGCATAGCTCATGGATTTTGAAATTAAATATTGTAGTATTCATTGTCTGCTAGAAATTAATTTACTCCTCATTTAAAATAATATCTCTTTATCAGGTTAATTCACTGTATCGATGGGGAGATAAGGGAATGGTTTTTCCACCATTCTTGAGCAGTGAGAAAGGCAGCTTTGTACAATTTTCCAAGCAAAACAGATTCCTGATGAAATAAGACTGACTCATTGAAACTCTGCTTTGGACTGCAGAGGAATATTTGGCTTTTTTTATTTGGTCCTGTTTTAAAATAAACAGTAGATACTTGGAGTAATTAAAATATATTTTGAAAAAGTATAGGAGTTCAAAAGAGTTTTTTGGTTTTTTTTGTTTTGTTTTACTGGAAAGGCAAAACACATTATATACAGGAACACAAAACCTAAAATGGTACTGCATCCTTTTTTTACCTTCGAAATATAAATTTGTCCCCTTAATGATGTGCACAGCACCCTGTTAGTATCCAGGAGCTGAGGGCTCCTGAGACTGTTAAACTGAAGGACTGGAAGCTGGATCAGGCCCTGTTCTGCACTTCTAAAAGCTTCAGTTTAGCTTCCATCTTTCCATCATATCAGTTGTTGTTGCCTTCCCACTGATAAATCATTGCTGTGGTGACTAAGGTGTGGGAAGTTGCTTGCTATTTATAGCTGTTCTTGTTTAATCCAGTGTTTTCACAGCACACAGGGTAATGACTCCAGGTTTTCTGCTTCTGTTGTGATCGATATTGCTCCTCATTAACTTTGCCGTCTCATTCTCTGCTTCTTGAGAGTGCTTGCCAGCTGTGGATATCCATCTGGATTGGGCACCTGTTCATATTTTTCCTTCTAGTGCTACTACATAAAGACTTAGTAACTTAGTGACTGCACTACGTAGCTAGAATATTGAACTTCAAGTATTGAAAAAATCTCTCTAGGAAAAAAAAAAGGTGATTCAATTTGACAGTTTTCAGAAGATAACGGCTGTCTTCTTGCTTACACTTTTGGAATTGTTTATTCTGTTTTGAGGGATACTGGATCTCAGAGATGATGGATTTTTTTGTAACCCAATACAGTATAATAAACCATATGGACTCCTGTGAGACTTATGAACAGGATCGCTCTGGCAAATGACTGAGATAAGCTCTTGTGGGGTGCCGTTTTTGCATCTCATTGACAGTATACCAGACATTGGCCTGGCTGAGGAGGAAAAAATTTTGATTCCTAGTTGCTTCCTTGCATGAAATGAATTCATAATGCTGATGGGTGGGGAGAGCTGCCACAGATGCCTCCACTCGAAGAGCCAGGCAGAGCAAGGTGACCCCTTTGAATAGGTGGTGCTGACACAGAGCCAGGATCATTTGCCTTCTGAGGCTGGTTAGGCTTTGGTGCTCTAGTATCCAGTTCAGACCTGTGCTTAGCTGTAAGGTAACTTGAATGCTAAATGGGGAGATTATAATATTTATTTATTCCTTCTGAAAATATCTTATGTATTCAGCGTGCTATTCCAACAGGTGGTTACCTGTTCTTTATGGAAGTTACCGTTAATTTAAAGATACGCTGCAGCCAGTGCATCTCTTGAAGAAAAACTTAGGCTTTCTTTTTTTGTACTATGTTATATCAGAAAGATGGGTAACAAGAGTGGGAGAACTTGCATGTCTTTGCTGTTGCTGTACGGAAATATGAGGTAGAAGTTTTAGTGCTTCATAGAAAACATTCTATAGAAACAGTTTAGTGATAACCCAATCAAACTGCATAACTGGGATGAAAATCAGAATATGCCAGTATAGTAATAAGTACTAATTATGTAGATAAGCAAGTCCTGTTTACTGCCCATATTATGTTAAATCTGCCTGATAGAAAGCTAATCTCATTTTAACGGATCAGAATGATTAATACTCGATCATAGGACAAGTGCTGCTTGTAATCTGAAGCGTTTGAAAAACAAAACGAGAAGTCTTGATAGGGTTACCATAAGTCTGTGCCTTATATGTAATGATAATTTTCTGTGGTAGTAATTAATGAACTGTTTAAGTTATAGAGGATATTCATATTACTGACACTGATGTATCTATGAGCTGAATTTTTAATTGAGTAGATGTGCTGACAGTGGTAATACTGTTGGATAAATCAGACTTTAATTTTATGCATTCAGTTTGTGCTTAGAACTTGACAGGTATTTTTAGAAACATAAGATTAGTTACATACTCAAAATGTCCATTTTAATACAAGTGCTGTTTGTATACACATATTGCACTTACCAGCTTCCCCTTTCACTACAGGCACACAAGTGTTTGAAAGAACATGGGGAGGGAAAAATGCAAAAAGGTACCCAAAGGCTGTGGATGTGATGCTGAGAAGCACCTTGGCAAAAGATAATGAAATGCCCTTGCAGCTTGCTTTGGTATTGTGGCCCTGTACAGATCCTCTGTCATGTGAGCAGAGTGTGCAGCATGGTTTGGCTATTGGTCCATCTCCTCTGTTACTTGCCATCTAAAGATTCCTCCTTTCTCTGGTATACTCTGAGGACAAAACTTGTTTTATAGTTCTCTGCTGGAGAAACATGAAAAAAATAAAACTGAATTATCTCAAAACCTTTTGGCATTTCAAATGAAAATTGTTTAAACTTTGAACATAAATCTAAACGGATGTTTCATTTGAACTGTACTGTGTGCTGTGATGTATAATTTCTGTACTACTTCTTTATTGCTGGGTTTAGTTACGATATTGAGATAAAACAAAACAGAAAATTGGTCTGCCTTAGAAGTTGAGAGAACATTACTCATAGTTGTATAAAACTCTCCTAAGTACTTACCTGAAATAGCCACCAACCTTGAACTGATCTGAGTCTAGACCACTGGCAAAGTTGAGTGAATTATGTAGACAGAACACAGATTACAGGTGAAAAATCATATGTAAAGATACTAATGCCTTGGACATAATGATGCTGTGCACAGTCTATTTCAGTAAGAAATGAATCAGCCTCAAGGTGCTGTATTTTATTTCTTAATCACATCAGATGATAGAGGATTAAAAGACAAAATGGCCAGTGGAAGACATTTTTTTCTCTTCAACAGATAGATTTGGTTTACTTATTGTGCTACATACTAATTTTATTCTAAGGCCTCTTGCAGTTAATACAAGTGAATGAATAAATTAGAGGTTTGAGCAGTCATATGTGGAAACATTTTGCTTACAACTTCAGGTTTGCTGTTTGACCTTTTGGTGTGATTTTTGTGTCGAGATATGAGAAATCGCCCTCTGGGTGTATATGCATATACACGCCATATATGATATTATATAATCGATCATCCTTGTGTGGAGTAATGGCACACATGTTATTGTCAGGTTGTATGTTTTGAGGTACAGCCATCTATTGAAAGCTTTGTGTGTGAGTGGTCGAATTTGTGATTAAATTCATCTGGACCTCATTCTGAATGGATACAGAAGCATTTAGCCCTTCAAGCAGGAACAAGAGAGTATCCCTATTCCAGGCTAATGGAAATTGATGGCTGATAAGACCCTACTATGAACAGAACAATTTCCATAAAGATTTGATGAGACTTGCTCCATGAAATACACTTATGAAATATAGAATTGAAATAAATAGAGTGTAAAATAGAAATGGAGAGAAGTTAGCAAGAAGGTTCACATCATCAGTATAACTCTCTAGTTTTAGACACATTTGTCTAGAACTTAAATGAACTCTTAATATAAACTTCAGCGTTATCCAATGCATCTGGCATTCTTTCAGTGAATCTGAAGTAATGCTTGAAGATTGCATTAGATGACACCATCAAGTAAATCTGAGTTTCCACCTGAGATGTGAATTTCTGTAGCCTAAGCTAAATCTAACTTTCAAGCTGTGTTGTAATAGCTTCTTGTTGTTTGTGGGTCAGGTGAGAAGTTAACCTGTTCTTATTAACAATTTTATTTGAAAGGGTCAACTTTTGTGTTTATACCAGTTTGTGTCATCTTTCAGTTCACTGATACAGCCCCACCTTGAGAAAATTGAAAGTTATCTTTGGTTCACCTCCCCCCCACCCCGGTGGCATGTGCATCCCCCCTCTCTTTTTTCTTCCTAGAACTGCCTCTGGTCTGTCATCAGCTACATGACCAGAACTGGAGGGGGGAAAAAACCCAACAAAACAGACCAATATTTCCACAGCAGTATTTCTGTCTTATGTTAGTTGATGCCATTGACTTGAGATTAAAACTGAAATGGCCCAATATGCTTCAGTCTGTGCCAATTCAACTATAATACACCAAATGGCAGTGCTAAATGGTGCAGAGTGAAAAGCTTTTCTGTGTGTGCATGTGAGGCCTATTACTGGGTCAGATGGATGCTAAGAGCTCATAAGATCTTTGGAACATTAATATCAATCACTTCTAATGAAAGAGATCATGAAGGAGTAAAATTATTTTCGTAGCATGTGGAAGACTATTCTTGTTTCCTATTTGGAAGGGGAAACAATGTTTCCATTTTTAAATGTTGCATGAAACTAGGAATGCTTCTTGTTTGCATTTATTATCTTGACTGAATTCCAGTATCAATAAAAATAACTGTTCTCATTCATGCTTTGAAAATACAAAAGTCTTATAGTGGCAGACTGATGTGGTGGTTTGGAAAGAATTTATTTTTAACTATATTAGTTTTGCTCTTGTGACCTAATTGGCAGGTTTTGTCCTGTGTTTTGCCAGTCAAACTAAGACTTTAATTTGTTTACAACTGACCTTTTTTTGTGGATGAGAAGAAGCTGTTGTAGCTTAACATCTACTTTTGGCTGGTGGACCAGCTGGGACATGGTAGTGCTATGTTCCTTCACTTCACCCTCTAGGTCTGTAAAATGAAACAGGCCTGGAGTGTTTTACATTTACATTACATTGAACTTACTGAATGTAATGATACTCAGGACATGTTGTGCACAGTTCTTTTACACTGTTTCGGAGAGAAACACTTCATTCATATGTAAAACCTCCAGCAGAAAATGTTTTACGGTAGTTTTGGAGAATGAGACTAAAGGGAACACCTGGCTTGGTTCAGCTTGTAAGACTTCAAGATTAACTGGTGGGTTGACTTGTCTTTCTTTCTGTCCATCTAAGCAAGCATCCTTGATGTATTTTATATTAAACCATGTTTTTAATAAAAATAATGAAGAAAACACCAAACCATTTCTGTGCACAGAGTAAGAATGATTCATGAAACTTTCAGACTTGTCAACTGAAGCAACAGGAAGATGTCATCTTGGCTAAGGGGATGTCATGAAGGATGTGGTTATTTTCTTGGTGCTGCCATACAATCTGTCTACAGGCTCTAGACAACTTCCTGCAAGTCCCCCAAGAAACCCAACTGCAAAAGGGACAATTATTCTACTTGCTGTAGGGGTAGGAAGCACTTTAATTTGTAGATGGTGAATTCTTGATCACATAACTGACTAATGATCTCCAACAGTACCACTACTGACTAGTTTAAATATTAATGTGAAGTGAAGGAGGATTTTATGCTTTACAGTATAGTATGGTTGGCGGTAAAATGTAAGAGACAGGCTACTTCTCATATAATGCCATTGGCATATATGTGAGCTATGAATCCTGGGTTTTCCACTGATTGTGAAATTATTAGCAAATATACTGAAAACTGTCCATTACTACAAGCTACCCAACTTAATTTTTATTAATCTTTCTTAATTGTCCCTATTGAATTGGTTTTGCCACATAAAATCACCAGGTGTAAACTATTGTGGAAGGATATGTTGTATGTAATTCAGTTGTCGCATTTGTGAAGTATCGGTTAGTGTCTGAGAATTAGTTCGACACACCAATTGCAGTAACTTGCCCAAAGTGATATTCGACACTGTTCTAGGAACTGAAGCCTACGAAGTTCTCTGTTCAGGCTGCCTGGTTCACTACTCTCTGCTGGAGCTTCTGGTTAGTTTTGTTTGGTATTTGAGAAACAGGCTGTCCGCCCAAGCTGCAGTACTGGAGGACCTGGGCAACGTGCAACGTGCAGCCCTCACACCGTTCCAGGAGCCTTTATCATGGGGCTGAAAGTCTCTTCACCCTTCGTTTATCTGTTCTCCTCTGTCAGTTAGTTACTTCAATAGTCTACCCTCCCTGCTGTTGAGCAGCTGCAGTGCAGTTTTCACTGAGTATAGAAGGCAGTTGTGGGTGTACTGCTGCTGGAGGAGGTGCTACACCTGCTGCAGAGCTGTTCTCAAATACAAATACATACAATTTGTTTCCAAATATCACAAGGTTTTGGCCCATTATGAAGACTAGTTAGTTCTAAAACCACCAATGCAATGGCATTTTATGTGAAACTGTCATAAATGTACAAAAATAAGGCATTTTTCCTGATGTATAACTTACACAATGCAAATGGAAAATGTGTCTATTGTGTTTCAGTCTGTGACAGATTTTGGGAAATGTTAAGACCTGTAATAAATCCTACTGCAATAGATTGGTCTCATTAGCTTCCTCTGTGTTGGAATTTCCTTAGTCTTTGCTAGTAGGTAAATTTCCTTTGCTGATGGGAGAAAAATGTGTAGGATATGATTCAGTGAGGTACTTAAGCATCTGTCTTCAACTTCAGTCATGTAAGGCATTCAGCTGGCAGGAATGCCACTCTGGTTAGATCTGTGCAGCACAATCTCAGCTCCACGCAGTGGCCCAGAGGGTAAATCACTCTTCAAATGAGAGACTGTAGGGGTGAATAATACTGTGCTTTGCTCTGCTTGAATATCAAATTGATGATTAAGATGGAATTACTGTGGGCAGTAAGCTTTGGTTCTGTTCTCTGCAAGTTTGCAAAATTATGCCTTAATTCTTTCACTGAAGTGAAAGTTTATTATGAAGTACAGAAATACTTGTGTATTTGGCAAAGACAGTGAAGTTCTGGCAGTTCTGTCACTTAAATTATTGCTTAAAATTTTCTGTACCATTTTTCATCCCATAGGCCTAAAACCAAAGGTCACAGCAAGGCATGCAAGTCTAGGGGAGGGAAGGCAGTTTCTGATGTTCAGAACCCCTTTTTGTAGGGGAGACCATTTATAACAAACTTCAGTTCTTCTACTTCACCTCTCTTCTTTCCCTACCACAATAGTAAAACTGGATAGCTGTGAGCTGAGCTGTGCTAATCTTTGTTAAGAATCCTTCTCTAACTTGAAATGAAGCATGACAAGTATCATACAAATACTCAACAGAAGATAATCTGTGATTCTAGGTAATCTTGACTGCATTTAAAATCCACTTATTCAGCACCAACACTGGCCTTTTCTAATGGCTCCAATATGTAATATGGTCTGTTAGCAGTGGTACCTAGCATCACTCTTCAAAATATCCAGAAATAATTGCTTCTTATTTCCTGTTCTTCTGTGTTCCTGGGTGATTACAACAGTAGTTAGTCACCTGAACCATGCATTTTTAACACGGCCACCAGTTACTGTACAGAAAGTTTACAATCTGGGACTCCCTGTTAGCAACCAGCTAAAGAAATGATGGATCCTGTGCTCACCATTACTCTAACAGAAATGTTTTTGGTTGTAATGGTTATCTTTCTCCATTAATGCACTCTGTTGACATAGGTCTTTTGCTTAACATGACTGTAGTTAAAGAAGCACTCTTGAACATGTTTCACTGGATTAAAAAAAAAAAACCAACAAACAAAACCAACCAAAAACTGCACATGCAGTGTGCTGGTCTCCATGGCTTTCAAATCACTGAATGCTCTAGATGAGGCACCAAGGACACACTGGTGTTCAGAGTTGCACCTTGGCTTAGCAACTGGCCTTGCAACGTATTTTGCCAGCTTTGCATTATTGATAAGCAGAGAGTTATCACAGGAGATACAGGCACACCATGCTAGCAACTGTCATAAATTGATCCAATTCCTGCTGAGACAAAAATGTTTCTGGCAGCTTGAATGAGAAGGAGTCTGAGGAGGAAGGCTGTCAAGGGCTGATGTCTGCACTTTTGGGGGAAACATAATGACAGTAGCACGAAGAAGGAACAGATAAAACTGCATGATGGGAAATTTCTATAGTGTTTTTCATTTCTTTTTCAGCAGGGGAATTTTTAATAACTTTCTGGCAAGGCCTGTGGCTGGCTGCTTTAGGAAGCCTGTTCATGTGGAACGTTCTTGTTGGCTTGCATGTTAGTGGGTTCAGTTGACTTTCTTAAATTTCTTAATGTGGAAAACCAAAGCACACCCATGGTACTCAAACTGTGTTTTCCATTTTGTGTTAGATGATGGTTAAAGCCAAGAAGCTATTCTTAAGTGTCTTAATATTTTGTGCAGTAGCTAAGTTAAGGCCTGGAGGCTTCTCTTTCAGGGGAGAAGTAGCCTTTTTCTTTTAAAGATCTCTTGACAGCTCTGTTGATCCTTTCTATGCTGTGTGTGCTGCTTCTGTTTTGGTGTTTTTGTTTTGCATTCCTTCTGTTTTGGCTTGATTTATATTTTGAGTAATAGCATGTATTTAGCAGCTTGGGAGTCCACTTTCCAGCTAGAGATGTATTTACTCTTATGTAATCTTGAGTGTATAAAATTGACTGTAAATTGGTCAGAAACAGCCTGTGAGGTGCATGCTGCTGACCATTAATACTCAATTTGGGATTTTAAAAAAAGTCTCTCCAAAAATTAATATAATCTCTGGAGAGGTACTGCTGCTTCTGACCACAAACCTGTATGCAGAAGAGAGAGTGTATTCTGGGTTTGTTTGGGTTTTTCCCCCAGTCCTGAGTCTATGCAAAGTGATGAGTGTTGCAACATTTTAAGCTACAGAGGAACTGAGACTAAGATATGGGGGAAAGATGAGCTGCTAGAAAAGGCTAAAGAAATTGAAGACTGATCTAACACTTGAGGAGGGGCTCATAGTTTTCCAAGGAGAGCTGCTGCAAACAGAAGATGCTTGCTTTATACTGTGGAAATCACAGTAGAAGTATCAGGTTTAGGCTGAAGCAGAGGAATTTAGTTTAAACAACTCTTCAAGTGCAGTATTTAATCCCTGGAGCAGTGTAGTAACACTCCCTTCTTGGAGACCTATTTCAGTAGTGCATAGTGTGTTTTTGACTTAAATAAAATATAAAATTAGCACCCCTGATTTTAAAGTGTGTGTGTATATATATCCTACCTCTTACTCCAGTCCTGAATTGTCTAAAAGAGTCATAGAATATTCTAAACACAAATGCTAAATGTTACTTCTCCAGTGTGCAGCCTATTCAAGTTGTTTTGCCTGTAACAGTACTATAGTATTCAGATTGGCAGCTAAGTCAATATGAAGTGTATACACTCTACGTTAATCAGCTGATGTATTAATTTTGCTAATCTTTAAAGGCTTCATCCTCTCAAGTCTTCAATTCAATGTTCTCGCTAATTGGCACCCGAAAAAAAAGACAGTTATTCTAGTTGGCATGTCTGCAGAAGCATCAAGTATTAATGTCCTTTTTTAATCCTGTGTAATCAAACTATGAGTTAATTGATGCAATGCGATGAATCCGTTATGTAAGACAGTTTCTTTTCAGCAGCTAGAAGTCTCTGGTACTTCTTGGCTTCTATAGATCCAGTCATCTTCTTTCACTATGAAGTGAGGCTCCTGTCAAACAGATGCCTATTAAAATCGTTACATGTTTTTTCTAATATTACACCCTCTCTTGTGCTGGACATATGGAAGTCTCTTTGTCTCCTTTCCTCATCGGTTTTATATTCTGATCTGCTTCTGTTATATCTCTTCCATTACTTAGACACTGACCAGGCCGGGATCATGATATTTCAGGTATTAACTTTTGCAACAGCTTTTTGTAAACTGTATGGCTCAGTTTTTCTGATGTTAGAACTAGTCATTATTTGACATCAGTAGATAACAGAAGATGAGGCTTTACGTATGAGTGCAATAGGAATACTCCTGACAACCATGATAAACTCTGCCTTTTGCATCCCAATGGCCACAACAATTATTGCTCTAGCTGTAGCATAGACTCTAAATGTTAGAGACTGTAGAATATCTCATTGCTGGGAACGCTTACTCTATAAGTGATGCATGAAACGGTTAGACTGAAGTATACAAAAGCTCTCTTGTCACAGACAACATTTAAGATTATATATCCCAGTATAGTTGTTACAAGATATAGGTTTTGGAAATATATTAAAAATTTACAGTCTGTTGGAAATACTTTTTCTTCTTTTTTTTTCTGGTACACTGGGAATTCTTTAGGAAAAGTACACTAAAGAAAAATTTATCATGCTGTTCAAATTGCCTGAAGACTTGCTACAAAAAAATTGTTCTAGATAGGGTAATCTTCTTTACATATCTAACTTTCTGCAAGTTAATTATCTGAGAGCAACTACCTTCTGAATAGAGAATATATTTTGACTCATACCTTCATTGTACAACTCTGGGTTATGAAAAACTGTCTTATGCATTGTCTGACTCTTAAAAATTAAGTACTGTGTGAAAAAAAAATCCAATAAATTTATATATAAACAGTATTTTTAACAGAATTGACATGTCCCAAGAGTTGATTTTCCTTGTGGAAATACAGGGACCAGTACAATGTATTGAGCATTGGCACAAAATACAGAAAACTTTATTTGCATGCTTCTTGGATGACAGCTCTCAGAAGGCTCTTGGGAGTTTATAAATGTTTTGAGGAGTTAGTGAGGGCAAGAAATGGAACAGTTTCCTCTTGATTTCTGTTTAAGAAGTTGCAGACACTGAGAGGGAAAGCAGTGGATTGCTTTAGAAAATAATAAGTCCAAGGATAGCTTGTGACTGATTGAAGCTCACTGTTAAAAATTCTTCTGGATTCTCTGAAATGCTTCTAACAATTTTTATTAAATCATATTCCTGTCAGGGGATGTGCTCTCTTGGCCATAAAGCAAAGCTGTGGCTGTAGGATGCAAACCCAGTAGATGGGCAATCTAAGCAGCTGGTCTGTTCACTCTAGGCTTATGTTAGAGACCAGCAAAATTTGTTTTAAATGTGGCACTAACTGAAGCACAAAACTAATCATATGAAAATTTCTAACTTTATCAGGAAAACTGCGAATCCTGAGCTGCTTCAGCCAGCTGTATTATGAACTTGCTACACTGCTCAGTGGCACTTGCTTGAAAGCTTTTTGCCTCTTTAATTACAGTATCTTGCCGTTATTGTGTTTGGTGTTCAGCTGCAAGATTCTCTGAGCACTCACGTTCACAGGCGGATGCATCTGCCTCAGGTCAGTGTTCCTTGTTTCGGGAGTGCCAGCCCCTGAGAAATGCAAACAGTATTTCTCAGTTTAATTTCAGTAAAGCTAATTTATAACTCAAACTAGCTAAAGATTTTGACTCTCTGGATTGGCTTCTTCATTAGGACAATTCTTTAACTGTAAACTGAGTTTCTACTAATTAGACACACCAGTCTAGAGTCTCTCCATATGTTGTTTATCATGATTAGCTCTAGTTGTGCATTCTTTAGGCAATGTGTGATTGTTTAAAATCAGCAACTTAAATATTTAAGGCACTAGCAGCTGCAGAGGGGGCCAGTTCACAACAAAATGGGATGCCAAGCCTGCGCCAGGCAGCTGTGTGCCTGCCTTTAGCTGGGCTGTGTGGGAACCGCAGCTACCCACCGCTGAGCATCCCCAACATACTGACACCAGTTGGCATGTGAAGATGAACCGGACATGTTTGTGAGGTTACAAAAACATTATCAAAGCAAACTTTGTTTAGACCTCATTCTTGAACGCTTGGGGACATTTCTACTTATATTTACCAGTGAACTGAAGATTATTTTGTAAACAAGATTTAAGGTGTGGAATCTGAAAATCCAGTAATCTGAAAAAGTTCTCTATATCTTAAGAAGCTGTTTTGCAGTTAGCACTGGTGTATGAGTGGCTTGTTTTGTTGAAGTTTTATGAACGTCAAGAAACCGAGAAATTAAATCTCATGCTTGCTCCCTCTGTTTATAGTTTGCTGCTCTGGTAATGATAATTATTAGCAACTTTCCTGTTAGCTGACTTTAATAAATGTTTTACATACAGTATTTACAGGTATAAATGTAACCTTAATAAATGTATATTTAAGTAAATGGAAGTTGTTCCTGTCTACTGTGTAGAATATTCAGGTTTATTAAATTGTATTGACTTCTTAATTTCAGTTGCGTTTGGCCAGTTTTTCCCAGGTAGCCTGCGGATTCTGTGGGCTTAGGTGCTAAGTAAAATGTCACAAACTTCTGGGAAATGAGATATGAATATTTCCCTTGGCTTGTCATCAGTGTAGTGCCATGGTGTTTCTGTATATTCTCTTCTGTTATCAAGATCACTTTTGTCTTTCAGTTCAAACTCTCTTCAACTTAAATTGAAGTATTTAAAGATAAGTGTATTTTAAAAACAAGAGTTTGTAGAATAAGGAAGGATTTAGACTTTGCCATTTCTGCTTACTAGCCTTTTCTGATTTGGTTTGCTGCTCTTAGCACTTGCTTAGGAAATCAGCTGCGGAACAGAGATCGCTTCTTCTCCCAAAGGGGCAAGACTAGCACACTGAAATGTAAAAGCTTTATAAAAAGTCCCTGTGATATATATTTTGAAAATTGCAAAAGAGAAACTAATGTCTGTACTCAAGAAAAAGGACTCCTGTGTCACTAAGTGACTGACAACTGATAATTTCCTATTCATAGATTTGAAGTTAACCCACCAGTGAAGTTGATGGTTGAAAGTGGTCAGTTGATGGCCACTGTAAGCAGCCGTAACCATGCAGTCCCAGTAGCACAGTGCCCTTGTGGCAGGGATGCTCTGTGAGCGTTCTGCCAGCCTGTGAGCATGCCTTGAGCTGCAGTAGGAAAGCACGCTAGAGAGGTGTGGTATGAAGCAAACAGAGAGCTCTTATGCACAGCTGCAGCTGTTCATTCTTATCGTACCTGTGGGTGCTTCCGTAGTGGTAGTGGTACATAGCAAAGGACCTTTGTCATTTTGAATTGAATTTTGGTGCTGCTTTATTATAGAAATATATTCTAGGTCAGTACAAAAGTGGAGTGAGAAGCATTTTGCGTACTTGGTGCTGTTCTGAGTCAATTTTGTCAGAGGTACTGAGCCCCAGGCAGCTGCTTGACCCCTTTATAATTTAGGTTGTTTTGCATATCTGAAATCAGACTTTGTTACACTTCTGAAAAAGCAGGTACCCAACAGCATTCCTGAAAACCTTACCCTAAATCTTTCTTTGGCATTACTGCAGAAAAGTTGGGTATGCTGTTTCAGTGAAAGCAATCACAGAGTGAATTAAGTGGCATTTTTATGAGGGTTACCCTAAATCTTTTTAATTAAGATTCCCACTAGAGGTGGTCTTGGAACAAACCCAGGCTCTGACCTTTCCTGAACTTAAAAATTTGAGTTTGAACAGTTTTGGTGTGCTTTTGGCTTTATATATAAGAATGACAGTTGAATGCAAGTACTGATTTATTTCAGTGTAGCTATGATAAAGAATACTGGAGTATTAGGAAACTTGTCTGAAACTATAAAAAATAAGGTTATGATCTGAAATGTCCTCTCTAAAATAAGCTTCCTTAAGGAAGCTATTGGTAATATATTCAAATAGATGCTGAGTTCTTTTTCAAGTGGAGATTTTAGCTGTAAGTGCCCGGAAGAACACATTTCCTTTCCTCATGAAGGAAGAGTCTTTCATTAACTCTAAGCTGGCAGAAGTGATAGTCCTGTTACACAGACATTTCTTAACTTTTGTTTCAGCTAGATGTGTTTTGCTCTGTAGAATAATACTTGATTAAAATCTAAAATTATTTTACTGCCCTATTATTTTACTAAGCCAGATCATTTCAGTAAATAACTTCCATAAAAAGAACAATGTCAATCCCATTTAAACAGGCATTTTTGGCAGAGATGAGCAGTGTGTAGTGTCTCACAGAGCACCTCTGAATCATGCATATATACCATTATGGTGCACAACATTTCCAGGTGGCATAAGATGTACTGTTTTCTGTTAACTGTTTCCAGGATGTAATTATCCACAGAATACAAAGAAAACTTGCATAAGAATTCATAGATGTGACACCTACCATATTATCTTTTAGGCAGTTAATGGGGTGTAAGTTGAGCAGGAAATTTTTTGCAGTAGCTCTCTAGCCTTTTGTGTCAGACTTCTAGCAAACAGTTTGCAGAATTTTTCTCTGGTCTGCTGCCATTTGAGCAGGTGCGGGAGCAAAAATACATATGATGAAATGGTTGCTGTGGTTTTGTCAACAGTGCAAAGATTAGTCTCAAACTAGCATTTAAAGAATGAGATTTAACTGGCTGGCTTCCAAATGTGTTTCAAAATTGCACAGTAGATCATGCATCTGCTATTCCTGTGAGCGGAGAAAGTAAAGCCAGTGAGAAAGGAGTAAAAATGAGTTTACAAGATAGTATTTGCTATAGTGTTTGAGGATGTCATTTTTGTAACATATAGGATAATGAGAATGAGTAGAATTTTGCTGTTGTTTCACCTACATTACTCATACACAGAGTTCAGCTGCTTTCTAAGTTATAATGTATTGCATGAGAGGAGGCTTTTTGCATTGCTGAATGAAAAAGCGGTGCTTCATTGTAACTTATGTTGCTCATATAAAATCACTGCTGTAGCATGAAAAGTTCAAAAGCAGATTTATTCTAATGCAAAAGCACAGTAAATATAGTGGAGCCAAATAACATGGAAGTGACTGGTTAGTTCCTGGGTAGGTGAGTAGTTTACATGATTGAAGTGATTCATGTAGGGAAAAATAGTTATGGTAGGATTTCTGCATGGCAAAAATTCAAGAATTAAAAATAAGTAACAGTTTTGAAGCTAACTGGCTGTGGCTTCACTGTGCATATGTTTAAAATGTTCTTAATTTCACATATTTTCTGCTCGTTATTAATAACACTTTACAGCTGAAAACAGTAATACTTTGGCTTTCATTTTCATTTACCTCTACCTGTCCATAGAGAAGCCACAGTAGCGCTGTGACATAAACACTCAACAACACCTGCTTCATGGAACTGTTCTCAAAACTAATTTTTTTTTTTTGGAAAAAGATTTTGTCCCAAGCCACTTCTGGATTTGTTGAGGTTTTTATCATGCCCCTTACAAAATAGGTAGCCTGTGGAAATCATGACTGATGCATGAATAGCCAAATTAAATGTGAACCCAAAGAACTGAGGAATATTGGTTTCCTTTTAGATGTCTCTTGAAAAGGACAATGGGGTGTATAAACTTCTGTTTCCACATTTTAAAGGCACTGCTCTTACCCTCCCAGCGATCAGGGCTGATTTCATGCAGTATAATTCTTAGAGCATGAAAACACATTTCTGAGCAGATGTGTGCTAGAGCTTGTGGCTGTCTAGAGTACTTCCAGAATGAGGTAATAAGAAAACGCTACACATAATTGTGAACTTAACACTCAGCTTATTTTTAATCAATCTGTAACGATTATTAATTGGTATTCATGTAATACTACAAATTCATCCATGGATTAACATATCACAAATGGTAAAATATAAATCAGTCTGCCATAGAAGTAAAATTAGGCATTTTTTGCTCTTGTATATCTTTTTAGGGCACAGATTGACAAAATTTTATCCCAAGCTCCTGAGAACTTTTTTGGGTAGAAAAATGTCCAGACTGAACTTTAAGGTTTTTTGCAGAGCTATAAATGATGATTTTTTTTCCATTGTGACTATATTCACTTTCTACCTTTGAAAGCACTCTGGTAGCATGCTTTAGAGCTGAGATTTCTGCATGGAGAAGCTATTTTAGAACCGAGATTTGTATGGGTCCTTCTGAGCTGCATTTGCACTAGTGATAATGGTATTGCAAAGCCAAAGTAAATGTTTTGAAATGTCTAACACTAGTCAGAAAATACCTCTTTCTCAAACTTGTTGAGCCACCCAGTACACCTAATGCTTGGAATAAAGACTTGCTGGTCAAAGCAATAAATGTACTAGAGGGGGAACAGTTTTGGGATTTTAACTTCCCCTCCAAAATAAAACCCCTTACTCGCCAAAAGAACAGTTTTGATCAAGTTCACTCCTGTGTGAAATCTTGAATGCACTGACCTCAAAAGGCGTAAGCTGTAACTCTGAAGCACTTCGTGTCTTCCATTTATTTTCAAAACAAGAATTAAGGATCAGTGAAGTGTAACTGAAACTGGAAGTTTGCTTTTATAGAGGCATGCTTTTGGGATCTTATATGATCTGTGGACGTCAGCAACAGCTGGGATGGCCACATGTTTAAGATTAGTTTTCACTGAATCAAGTGATGTTCTTTGTTCTTATTCCTGGCATTATGAATATACCATTTTTACAGAAACTGGTTACAACTTTCCATTAGAATGTGCTGCAATAGGTGAAAAATTTAGAAGTGGAAAGATAGGAATTAGATATTGAAAGAATTTCCCTTATTAAGTGATTGATTTAATGCTGTCTTTTACCTAATGCCATACTTTGAGTTACCCTCCAAGTATTAATGTATTTTCCTCAGGCTTTGCACTTTTGCAGCTATATCTGTATGAAAGCACTAATTCAAACAGTCTTGGTTTTGATATCTCTTTGAAGTATCTTAGCTGAAAAAGTATGATTGAATCTTTCTGTGTTGGCTGTGCAAACTGATGATGGGATCCTGAGTTGTGATCCAGATCCAGCCAGCTTGTCCTGACCCTGTCTTGACAACATTCACCTTATGCTAATTTTCAGAGAAAATACATTCAAGCTTGGTCAGATGTTTTTAGAATAAAAATAGAATGTGTGACTTTTTATTTAGAAGTTGGAGATCAGAAAGGCAGAAATACGAGTTAACCCCTTCCACATGCACTTCTTGCAGTCCTAACCTAATTTTTGACTTGTAGTCACAGTGAAATCTGCAGGCTCCTCTGTCACTAGGACATTTTTTTGTGACTTTCTTTTCCTCCAAGCAGTCTGTATTGTTTTAAATATGGTGGCTGAACAGCAAATAGAAGATACAAGAAGGTGTGTAAGAGGGATGTAATCCACTAGCTAGGTGTTCATTTGTTCATATTACTGCTTATGTGAATGCAGAAATGAATCTCTAAATACTATGAATTCAAGATCAACACTTAATACAATATCTTATTTATAAAAAATATTTCTATAGTATTATGGCTACATGACAAATCATGATGAATGCAATCCTCTTACTGCTTTCTCTTGAGGGTAAAAGCATTTAAATACTATTATAAATGTTAGAATTTAACAAGACATTGGTATATGTTGAAATTCATTTATGCACTTTTAATTGAAAGCAGAAATGATCAGCAAACATCAATGTAATGACCTGTACTATCCTTGACCATGATCGACTAATAAAATTACGCCTTGTCACTAGTGGTATCTGTTAATTCCATTGAGTTGTTTGCCTATGAATAATCTTATTCATAAGATCTGAAAGCAATTCCATGCAGTCATCTTTTCATATATTCATATCTATTGCATGCAACTCTGAATTAACTTATGAGAAACAAAAGTGCTTCTAGTCTTTCATAGGCAGGAAGTTTAAATTCGAGGGATGAAATCATCAAAATTAATAATACTGTAGGTGTGTATCACAAGACTGTCTTTCATGAAGGGTACAGAAAACAAGTACTCAAAACTGCTGTATTCACATTCTGGGAAATTGATAAAAAGTATACATCGTGTTTTTTCATCTGCCTACAGGAATCCGCCACATTCTTTCCTTTCTATTTGTTGTAATAACAAGTGTGGAAGCAGGTGAAAATCATGCTGTAGATTCTTGGAACTGAAGTTCTTTCTAAGTGCCATATGGTAAAACTTTGTATAGGGGAGGGAGTTAAAGAATGGAATATATACACTGAAGTCACTGAGACATTTAAATGTTCTCATCTCTTCATATAAATCTAAAGTAGCTTCAGTAAACATAACCCAGACTTAGTAACCACTTTCTTGAGGATCTGTCGGTTCCTTTTAAAAATCCAGTTCTAATAAACGCTTGCTAGTTTTTTCTGCTACTACCCTCGATGACTGGATTGGGCAGCTGCATATTCTAGGCTGTAAACCTGACACGGAGAATGGTGCGGACACGTAATTTTTTTCTGTAATGGGATCTCACCTTAGTATTTGTTCAAGTGAAAGCAGCAATAAGCAAAGGAACAAGGCTTCCTTAGATGGTTTATCTCAGATGTACGAATGGCCAATTAAAACACAGACCCTACCCCCAATATTAACATATGCTTTCAGTTGTGGTTATTGGTACCACTTGTTTTCAGTGCCGTAGCTGCTCCTTCTGTAGCCTTCCATAAGTGATACAGAACAAGAGAAGGCAAGTGACTACTTTGCTTGTTTTTTCTTGGCTTTTCAAGGTGCTGTCATCATTTGAAAAACATAATCAAAACATTATAGTGCTGCAGCATTTGTGTAATTTTCTCAAGCAGTTAATATTGATGTTTGTGCAATTTTTCCAGTTTAGTTACATTTAGTAAAATATAAAACCAACCTTGGTTTAGAATGTTTGGTTGTGAGCATGCTTACTTTATCTGACATTGTCTTGTGCATTATATATACACCCTTTCTCAAAGGCTCTTACTACAGAGCTGAGCAGTGCTTACAGAGGATCTCATGCTTTCCAAAAGTCTGTGGTGATGTGCTGAATAACTACACTATGTGAACAGCATTATATACATATTTTTCTCTTCTTTTAGCTATCTCCTGTAAGACCCAATTAATATGTTAAGAAGCAAAGATTTACTGTGTAGGAAAATGCATTTGACTCTTCAACTTTTCCTGTATATACTTTTCTTTACCTGTTGGCTGGCTTGAATATCTCACTTGCCATACTGTTCCATATGTTCACTTAATTTTTCAAAATGTATTCAGGACAGATCAAGATAAATTACCTTATTGTTATTTATCTACAAGCTGGTGCCAACAACCGGTCTAACTGCTTTGATCTCTACTAGCCTACTCTTCATATTAATTGTGCCTTACTTGAGAATACTGGATGCTTTCAGTCTATCAGTTTTCAAATGACTGTTAAAAAGTGGAGACAAATCTTCCTACTCTGTCTGACTCTGACTATTGATATTTTTACACCATGTTACTTCTGCAGGCATAAAATTCTTACTGAAGTCTCCTCTTTGTCTCCTGGTTTCCATTATTGAAAACTATGTATGATTTGAGAAATGGAATCTATTTGTAATGGTGTCTAATATATTGCACTTTAAAGTTTCTGTGTAAATTGAGTATTCACTTAGAACCTGGAACTGAGACTAATTATGTCCAGTAATTGCCTTTTAACCTTCCACTAATTACTAAGAGATAAGGTGACCAGTTTCAACACTTCCACATGGAAATTTCCATGCATGATATCCCAGGAAGTAAACTCCCTAATAAGTGATACCACAAATAGTATGTGGTACCACTTTAAAAATTTGTGGTATTAACTTGTTTTAACTAGATGAGATAATTACTGTTTTTTAAATGGTAACATTCTTAGTCTTTGTGCTTTGAATACATCTGTCCTGTTGAAATGAGTGAATGCATGAAAATTGCTCTCTACCCTAGACATGACGTAAATCTGCAGTGCTCTCTGTGAAAGGACAGAGACCAATTGGAGTTGGTCTGTGGACAGAAAAAAACAAGCTAGCTGAGCTATTGAAAATAAATATAAGCTATGCCTGACAGTGGAAAAAATAATTTGGGTCAAAATTAGCATCTATCATCTAATTAAATTTTGTCAAACCTTAATTACATTTTCTAAATAAAATTCATCATGCTCGAAGTCTGTATGCTTGAAGTTTATATTATAAGTGCCCATCAGCTCTTTCCTGGGCTTTCTGTATACAGTGAAATACTATGTAATGACAGGAAACTTATGTGCTGTCCAAAGTTTTTGAGCTTGCTGAAGTAAACTAGAGCACTAATATAAGTAGGAAGACTTCTGTCTTACTGGGAAAAGCCCTAAATTTACAGTGGGGTCTCAATATCAAGAAGTCTGAAATACATGTTGTGTTGCAGTTAAGAGATATTGAAAGTTAATTAGTTGGGATTGATAGGTGGCATGCATTTTCAGGTACTAAAGGCTTTTTATAGGAGCTTGACCTTCAGAGTTACCTTTGGTATTATTGCCAAAAATTTCACTTTGTCACTTAAAATTTTAGGGTAGATTAGACTTCTTCAGGAATGTCTTTGAATGATGTGGTTAACATAAGTAGGACCAGTGCTTTAGGGCCTGTGCTGTACTGATTTTTATTTTGAAAACTTGTGTAGTATTGTAAGGCACGCATAATCTAATAACAAAGTTCCTGTAGTATTCAAGCTTTCATAATGAACTTTACTTAAGAGGATTCCTAAACCTTAATGTTGTACTGATGTTCAGAGCAATAGAATTCAGACGATTCTGTTCCTTTAGTAATAATTGCTTTTTTTTTTTGAGTTTTCTTGGAGAATTCAAAAAAGTAGTTTTGGTGACAACAGTGTGGAATAGGATGATCTGTAGTTATGTTGCATTAATATTGTCTTTGGACAAGCTTAACACTGAATTTGCAAGTCCAGTGTTACATTAACTATGCAGTTCAGCCAGAGGATATTGTAACCGAAATTGCAGGCTAGATAAGAGTACCACATGGCTAACAGGAGAGGGAAAAAAAAAAATCAGCGTAATAATAGTCAAATGAGCACAATGCACAGGACATTCAGCCCTGTGAAGTTTGGTGCAAATAGCTGGAACATAAATAGCCCAGTGACACATCCTATGGATTGCTTATTTTTTCACAGGCAGGATGATTTGGCTGCTGGCTCACAGCTGCAACCCAGCTCCTTCTACAGAGGAATTGCTGTGTGGCAGAATAAACATTGCAGTGTGGATATCTCTATCCCTTTTGGCTTCCCAGAGAGCGTGTTACGACACATGCTGGAGGGGTGTTTGCAGGAAGGGAACTCTATCTCTGCAGTTCCAGCTACATGCACAGAAGGTATTGGCTCGTAGACGTGATGCACGATATATGGCCGAGTGTATCACATTGCCAGCTGAACAGGAGCCAGCAGTGTGCCCAGGGGGCCAAGGAGGCCGATGGCATCCTGGCTTGTGTCAGCACTGGCGTGGCCAGCAGGGCCAGGGAAGGGATCTGAGCCCTGGGCTCGGCACTGGGGAGGCCGCCCCTCGGTGACTGGGTTCAGTTTTGGGCCCCTCACCCCAAAAAGGCCATTGAGTGACTCGAGCGTGGCCAGAGAAGGGCAACGGAGCTGGGGCAGGGTCTGGAGCACAGGTCTGCTGGGGAGCGGCTGGGGGAACTGGGGGGTTCAGTCTGGAGCAGAGGAGGCTGAGGGGAGACCTCCTGGCCCTCGGCAACTCCCTGCCAGGAGGGGGCAGAGAGGGGGGATGAGTCTCCGGAGCCAAGGAGCCAGCGCCAGGCCCCGAGGGAATGGCCTCAAGCTGCCCAGGGCAGGGTCAGGCTGGCTCTGAGGAAGGATTTCTGTGCAGAAGGGGCTGTTGGGCGTTGGAATGGGCTGCCCAGGGCAGGGGGGAGTCCCCGGGATCCCTGGAGGGGTTGGAGAGTCGGGCTGAGCCAGCGCTGAGGGATCTGGGGGAGTTGGGAACGGTCAGGGGGAGGGTCATGGTTGTGCTGGAGGAGCTTCAGGGGCTTTTCCAACCAAGATGATTCTGTGATTCTGTGAAATTCAACAAACTCCTGCCTTTGAACTAAGGGTTAGGAATTCTGTTCCCCTATCTTCAGCCTTCTCACCAGAAGTAAACAGTGTTAACGGGATGAAAGATGGTCCTAATAAGGTGTAAATCTGCAGTGTGCACTTTTGTATACAAAAGTAACAAGAACCAGATGTTCTCTAGATCCTATATTATGAGATCTAATATGCTACTAAGTTCAGTTTTATTTGGATATTTGTAATTCTTTTGGAGGAACATATACTTCTCTGTTTTGAATTAAAAAAAATAAAATCCATCACTAATGGGTATACCTCCTAACTTTCTTCTCATTATAGCTCTAAAAATTTAACAATGAGGATGCAGGAGAAGAGGCTTCAGTTGCCCATGGAAAGACTAAGCGTTTTTAGTAGAACTGGTACATTTTATTCTGGTGCTGCCATGGGAATTGCCATGTCCTTGCTGCTGTCATCTCTTACACAAGTTAGATTAAAGTTAATATTGCTGTACTTGTGTAGGAATTACACCTCTTGATAGTGGCCTAACATATATTTGTACAATGAGCAGGACAGACTTATAGTACACAAAAATATCCTATCTCCTGCCATCTCCTCACTTCTCTGCTTCTGCAGACAAATTTGGTGCTATACAAATGCATGGATGCCTAATCTTTGCTAAAATCTGAAAAGGTAGTGATTATCTAAAGAAGGAATTATACTGAAAATATTTTAGTTGCAGGACTCTTGAGTTGATCTGGAATTGTGAAGGTCTCTCTAAACAACCATTTGTGGAGCAGAAAGTTTGTACAGCTTGCAAATGTACAGATGTGTTTTCAAGCAAAATGTGCTTACTCTGTATCTCCGCTGTCCTTGGCTTCTGTTCAACAGTGATTGAATACCACATCTGCAGTAACCATAAGTGGAGCCTAGGCTGGGACTCTGGAATCATTATCCAGAAGAGCTGCCTTTTATGAGGCAAGATTGGTTTGGGAACTCATTGTACCAGGTAGCAGTGATCCATCAAACTCATTTCATAAACTAAAGTGACTATTCAAATGGGGAGAATTGATTTATTGTAAAAGAAAAGGAAACTTAAATTTCAATATGTATGTAAAGAAGCCTCTGGAGTATCATCAATGTTTGATCTTTGAGCTTAGCTATTTCCATGAGTGGAACGTTACTGCTTTTGTAATGTCAGAATACTATAAAAATGGGCTGTTGATGGATGAGCATCTGAAAGGATGGTCTTTCTCCAGTTCTATACCTATTGCATATAAACTTGTGTTGGTTTACAAAGTCAAAGATACTAAATTTCATACACATTTTGAGTGTTGACCTCTTAGAAGGCAAAGCCTAGTTAAGCAATTAATGTATTGAGTGCCAGACAAATATTATAATCATTTTATTTGCTTGTGCCAGTACCACTCATGGGGCATTATTTAAATTTTGCTAGCAGCAAGCACTGCTAAAAATAAATTCATTTGTTTATAGACTTCTTTGGCAAGAGCCAAATAAAACCACATTATCATATTTTGAACAGAGGGCACAAAGCCGAATAAACGCTGTCTTTGAACTTGGCTAAAACTTGTCTGAGATTGAGTATACACCTGCTCTTTCTCCTCCCACCCCCATTTTGTTTCCTTTAAAAATGTTTTCATACCAGTCTTCTCTTACCTAAATATAGTACGTTAGTTTGCTGAGGAACCAGGAAGCCCTGTTTTGCATTAATGGTGCACATTGCAGAGCAAAAAAGAGGCTTAAATGTGGCAGCAAAGAAACTGCTGAAGACAGTACTTGGGGCTGGAAATACAGGCCAGAGTCCTTGAACACCTGTCCATAAATCAAAATAAAAGAGGTTGAGCATGCTGGAGCACAGGCACAGTCTGGCTTTGTTGCAGTAAACTTTGAAAAGTTAAGTAATGGCCCAGAGGTCACCTGGACTTTCCGCAGTAGGGGAGCAGTGAGAACCTTCACATTATTTCAGCACTGTAAGCAAGGACAAAAGGAGGTGAAGAAAGAAAGTGAGAAGGACAAATGGAATGAACGCTGCTTTTAAGTAGTGAAAATGATGAGACAAAATGTATTGGCAGTAAAAATAATGCTGAGAATGTCACGGTGGGAATAGCCTTACTTGCTGTATAAACTGGGCTTTCATAGCTCTCTAATATACAGAAAAGATGCAGAATTATTGCACAAGCTAGCAGCCAACTCTGTGTTTACTTCTGTTTTGCCCTCTGCTCACTATGCCAAAGGAACAAAGAATGCAAGTCACAGTCCTAGTGGGAACTAGGGCTTGGATCCTCTGAGCAAAACTGTTGTAGCGGTAGTGGGGCAGATGGACTCGTATCCATGTGATAGTGCTTAATGAAGTCTTGGTGTCCCTCTGTTCTTTAAAGGACTTTTTTGGGGGGGCATGGGGTGGATGTGTGTGGTGTGGGGGTGGTATAGAAGGTTACAAAATGTTCCTTGACAGGAAGACCTAACCTCAAAGGTGTGAATGTGCTCCTACTATGGGAAAATGGATATCTACATGATCTGCTTTCACTGAAGATAGTATGCTACCAAAAATCAGGATGGAAATGTGTTACTGTGAACAATGACACAAAATGTGATTTAGTTTTGTAATGCTGTGATGACTTAAAAACAAGAACAACCAAAAAAAACCCCAAACCCCCAACAACAAAACCTCTTAAGACTCATTGATTGTGTCTAGGTCAGAATGAGCTGTTGGAGAGTGCTTTGATCTAAAGAAAAAAAACCATACAACTTAATGTCATGAGACAATTGGGAAAGACAGGTAAAGCTGATAGTACAGGGATCTCAGGGAGTGTTTGAGTAACACTTATGGAGGATAAAGAAGGTGTTTGAAGTAATGCTTCTAAAAGCTGAACAGATTAGTTGTTAAATCTGTCCCTGAAAGTTGTAATCCCATGGAAGCTTTCATTCAGGGGACTGACTGTAGGAAAGAAAAAAAAAGAAAAAAAAAACCAAAAAAACCAAAACCAAAAACACACCAAAAAAACCCCCAAATACACACCCCCCACCCCACCCCCAACAAAAAAAACCCCAAAACCACCAAACCACAAAGTGCCAAGCACTGTCCTCCCCTGCCCCAAGAAGCCTAAACACTCTCTGCAAAAGCAAACAAAAATCAAATAAACAAACAAAAAACCCACCAAAAACTTAAGGCATTTTTCAGAAGATAAGAACTAGGCTATCTTGCTCCATCCAGTGCCAAAATAATTTCAAGAAATTGTAACCTCAAGATTATCTAAGGAAGGGCATTTTATATTGGGGATGATTCAGTCAATAACCTCTGCGAGTTTTAGGACAGATGGAATCTGACTAATAGCAAGAAAACCATTAGCTGTAAGTACAGCCATTATAATTGAAACTGAGGCCTACAGGCATCTAAAAAGAAGTCAAGAATTCTGTCTATGGCATTCTCTCTTATAGTAGGGCATTTTTAAAATTTCTACATGCAAAGATTTAATAGTTACAAAGTAGTGCTTCTAAAGATTTAACTGAGTAGATGAGATCAAACAAGTTTAAGACTTAAATTCTTTTCCTATGCTTTCTGTTTTAAGGATTATAATACTAGAATATACACTTGTTTTTGTCTTCATCTTTTCAGGTTTTCTAATTTAATCTTAATTGGAGAAAAGGGTTATATCAGTGGCAACGAAACTCAGGTTGCAGTTGGTATACCCGTGTGGCCACTGAAATCAGGTTGACTTCAGGGGCAGATTAACATGATTAGTTACCAAGGAATGACTGGGACTTAAGCATCTACCAGAAATGATCTGAAAAGGCAAACAGCTCGTGTCTTGAGTGGGGACATGTCTCTTCCCAGTGAAATCCATGTCCACTGGGAGCAAGTTTTACGTCTCCAGATGTTTCAGGTTGCGTTCATATTTGTCATCGTCCCAAATACTGTCAGTGTAAACTGTGACATTAAGTATGTTAAGACTTTAATACTTTCCTTGTGTCTTAGTGTGAAATCTAGTTTGTGCTCAAAACCCACCATTTTATTTCTCTAAAAGATAGCTTTGCCATTTTAGTGACAAATCACTCAGACTTCTAATAATCTCTGTGCAGAATTTAATGTGCAGATGCCTCTCTTGAAGTAAGACTTAAGTGTCATTTACAGTGAAAATTTTACCCATAAAGTACTTTGGTTTAAATTACATAGGGAGGTTTCAGATGCTGGATTTTGATTTGTAATTATTGTTGGATCAATGAGTGAATGAATTCCTGGGCTGGATTGTTGACAGCAGCTATGTCCCCATAAGTTTTATTATTTGTTCTTTCTCTTTATAGAATAAACATAGTGAGATGTTGTCTTATATGAAAGATAAATGTAGAGATGTAATAGCCTCCAAAGCCTGAGGATTAAAGACATAAATTCCATGTGTAGAAAATGGCTTATTCTTGTTGAAGGCTTCTTGGCTGCTCGCTCTAACTAATCCACATGTATATCGAAAACACATTTTGACAACAACTCTCTGCAGACAGATAATTTTATTAAGGAAAATACAAATACTTGATAAAATGAAAGACGAAGCTTGATCTGATCATTTTTCTAAATGTTTATGGCTGATGATTTCATGTTGAGAGGCTAAACTGATGATAAAGTGTTCTGCTGTAGATATCTTCATATGCTGAAAAGCATTTAGCTGCCATTAGAGGAAAGGACCTCTAATTTATTATTTTAATTTAGTATTTTAATTAGAGCCATGACTGTTGAAAAAGCCATACTTGCATCTTAAGTGTTATTTTAAATGTAAGATAAAAAGATGCACTCCTTAATTAAATTCTAATTTTAAAGAGATTTTTCTTTCTTTCTAAGACTTTACCTGTAAAAGGAAAGACAATTGGAAATAATTGTCTAGTGGCTTGCCACTTATGATCAGTTTTAATTTAAGCTAGAATAATACCTTCTGTAGATACAGTCAATACAGAGGAACACCATATGCTAATGATTCTTAATATTTCTTTGTATTTCTGCAGAAAAGTTTGTCTTCCATTTGTTCGTAAAGCAAAGTTGGTCACAATATCATTGAGAAGATTTTCAAATATAATTGAAGCAGATGCACCATTTCAATTTTTGTAATACTGATTGTTTTCTTATAAGCAATTACAGATTACAAACAACTGAACACTGGGGGGGTGGAAACAAAACCAGGTAAAATGGCTTTGAGAGATCATAAACTCAAGATATTTTAATCGGTTATCTCTTCAGATTCAAGTCTTTATTCTGATGCTGACTTTTAAGAGCAGCCCCTGCTTATCAAAGCAAAATATTTACTTCCCTTCCATATGTCTCTTTGGCAGTATTCTTACTTAAATCATAAATTGGCTTCACTCTGGATTCTAATTGCTTAATCTCATGAGACAGGTATTGGTGCTGGACTTCATGTAAAGCAAGTGGAAACAGCAGAGCCTTTTTAGCACCATAATGCATTGTTTTGGAGGCATTAATTTCACAAAACCTTTACTGCTACCTGCTTCAGGGAGAGATAATAGAAAACTTCTGTTTATGAAGCTTTTATTTCTCTGTGTTCTGCTTGGCTGTATTTTCTATTCCATGGATCATTTTCTGTCCTACTCTGTAGTACACATAAAGGGATTGCAGTCTGAATGAGCCTGTCTGCGAGGAGTGTAACTGGCTAGAAATTACATGTGTCAGGATTCTCAGGGGGTATGTGAGAGGGTACTTTTTAACTTATCCTCCAGCTTAATTGCTTCCCCTTCCAGAGACGCACAGCAAATGCCTTGGACAGAAATGTAAGAATATTTCTCAGTTGCTTTGTGTTTAGACCACTGCTATTTTAGCCTGCACACAGCTGTATTAATGTGTTCCCTGAAAAGCAGAAATTGCACCCTCCTTCCATACCCCCAGGTAACATGGACAGTTGTGTGCAGAGGATAACAATTTCTCCAGTTATCTACAACTGCCTGGAGGTAGTTGCATCTGTATGCTGAGTTTTATGTGTATTTCACTGTTTTTGTTAAATATTCAGGTACGGAAGACTGTTCCGGGCTATCCAGGTGGTGGTATGATGTAGTATCTGCCCAGCGTGGGTCTTTATTTGCATGCTGAAGGAAGCACGTTCCTCCGCTTCTCACTGGGCGGACAGATGGTATCTATAACCTTGATGTAAAGCACGGAGCACAGGCTGTGTGGGGCTTTGTATCCTGTCCGTTGCTTCAAACTATTTTCAGATATTTGGGAAAAGAGAACCTAGATTACTAAAAAATGAGTCCTAAATGAACACGGTGAGTGTGGAGAGGCTGCATTCAGCCCAACTGCTAGCTAGCCTGAAGCTCAGTAGCATATGCAGTGGAGGGATGGCTGGGCAATGAAATCAAGCTGATCTTTTTATGAATCTCTCATCAGAGATTGCTGAGAGTTTGGAATAGACATTTCTTGGACAACAGTAGCTGTAGACAGGCCAGGAATAGATACAATAATCTCTTTATGGAGACCATATGTCAGTAGCTGCACTTCTGTGGTATTTATCATAGAATATAGTAAGTTATCTATAGGAGATAAGTATTTGCTGCTTCTCATGGATTGAGTCATATGTCTGCTTGCGTTCTGTCATTTAAAGCTACACTCTTAAAATGGTATCTACTATCTAAGGCAGTGGCTGTTTTCAGTATTCCTGTCCAGGCTTGCAGTTGGAATTAATTTTCTTAATATGGTTACTAGAAGTGTCTGTGTAACACCTTTGTTAAGGACTAAAGAGGTTTTGGTAGTCACTGCCACGTGAGCAATGCACCCCAAGCATGGACGTGGAAGGGTGTTTCTTAGGATGTAAGCCTCCACAAGTATGGGTGCATACAGGCAGACTGCACATAGTAGATCTGTATTAAAAAATGGGCATCTGCAATTATTATACTCTCACTTAAGATACCTAAAAACTAAGTTACTTTTTTTTAACAGGAGTTGGAGAAAATTCTGGACAAAAAGAATGTGATTAGTTATGGTCTTTGTGAAAGTGTGTGCTGTTTCAGTGAGCACTGTTAATTGGCAGCTCTACGTCTAATATCCAGTCAGTTCGGTAAATTTATCAAATGGGTCCTCTAAGTCTTACGTTGTGCTTTATTACAGGACTTTTTCTCATTATACCTCCTTCCTCCCCAGCACAACAGAATTCATTGCACTGTTTTATATCAGTGTACTTGGGGAGAATTGCCATAACCCAGTAATTCTCTGTTCCCAAGTATGTACACTGGGTTGGTCACAGAGGAACAGCTCCAGCAGCGTAACGGGCAATTATCTACTTTGTTGCTATGGTATACAATGGGAGTTGGGCTCCTGCTGTCATTTTTTTCTTTTAAAACGGTGCCTGAAAATGCGTCTTATATAACTTGCATTGGATCTTGCAGCTGATGATTCATATGTTTATCTTGTACTAACTTATCTTTATGATGCCATTTCAAGTGGGAGAGGGTGTACTTTCATGCATGATCTGCAATGAGATCTATTGGTCTAAGTACCAGCCCAAATTTAGTTTGTATATAGTACTGATACAAGTTCTACGTTTTATACTGTTTGGGACATCAGTTGAAACTCCCTTTTCACTTTTGGTAATGGGAAATTACATCTAAACTCTTCCTGTTTTTCCGCAGTCAGAATGTATTTATGTTTTGGGGGGGTGTGGGGGGTATGTGTGGGGTGTGTGAATACCCAGCATGTCTGAGCAATGGCATGGTGTCCAGTGAAATAAAGTGTATGAAGCATTGAGAATAATGAAACAAAAAGCTTTCAATACATTCATCATAAAATGAAACCATTATTTAAAAACATGAAATACTATCAAAGAATACTTTTTTTCCTGTGCTTTGAAGTGACCAAGAGTCCTGAGGCCTTAGAGTAAGGTTGATACCATTATAACTCATGTGGGATTTCTTGGAAGGCTACGCATTGTGTGACAGGTTTTATTTAATTAAGTTGATGAAAAGGTGTCTCCTGACTTTGGTAGAAGCACTGTAATAATACAAGAAACTGATGTACATTATTGGAAAAAAGCTGCTCACTTGCTAGAGGCAATACAAAGCTGTACATCTAGTAAGAATATAATGAGTAAAATATAAACTGACACTACTTAAAGTTCCAATATAAATGCATTTATAAAACTTGTGAGCTAGAGTTCCATCAAATAACATGGGGATGTCAGCTTTTACTGATACCTCTGGTTTGTTTCTCTTCTGTAACGGAATAAACTATCCTGCTCTAAATACTGGACTGGTATAACTATACGCCAGTACAATTGATATTTAGTAATTAGAGGAGCAGTTCTGCATTGTTCACCTACTGCTGCTAGCACAGAGGAGTTCAAGGTTTGTATCTGTCATGGAGTAAGAGGAGAATTCATCCTTACTAGAAACTGTTTATTTATTATAATACAGATGATATGGTACAAAATACAGATTTCTGGTACTAGAAATTGGAGAGGGAAATTTTGGAAAACTGCTTCTACCAAGTATTGAGTTTTGGTTAAGGGCGAGAATAGAAAAGTGAAAAACTAATCTGATTTGAATTTATAGTGTTTGCTGCAGAATATGTGAGAAGTGCACTAATTTTTATTTTTGGTTATATACGATGAAACTTGTGTGTTGAAAAAATGCTTCAGGATTACACATATCTCTGGAATACACACACACATCTTTTAGGTAAGAGCATCCTCTGGCTTAGGGACAGAGGTTTTTTCCTACGACTTTCACCGAACCTAGCTTGTTTTTTCTGGGAGGTTCCACGATGACATTTTTCACTAACTGCATTGGAAGGACACACACATACAGTTTTTAACTTTGCAGCGGAAGAACTGGAGGTGGACCTAAGCAACTGCTATTCCTAGTGCAGCATACCAGGGAGTGTTTCCTGCCTTGTAGGCTGTGATCCCACTAGCAAAAAGTGGAGGGAGCCAGACTTCAAACCTACCAACTATATGAATGACTTCCATTTTACTGTAGTGCAGTTTTGTTCCATGACCCATTTTATTTTCACTTAAAAGGATTTATCAGACATGCTTGTTAATGGGGTAGCAGTATTAGTGTGAAGGATTTGGGGCAGTAGTAAAGACTAAAATGCTTGAGGTGGAAGTGTAACAGCTCTTGGTCCTCCCATAATTGAAAAAAGAGAAGTATCTCATAAATGTAGACCCTGTGCTATCTTTCAAACTGACTTGGCGGTAGGGTCTCAGGAGTCTTTTAATTACAGACCCCATCCAAACTGATTGAGGTAATGGTTTCTTTGCCAGCTAGGCGTGACCCAGGCTGGTTAGTACCAGCTTCCCTGGAACTGCCAGAGATCGTGAGCTGCTCAGGAGCCGGCGTGGCTGGAGGCTGATGGCCTCTTGTGAACAGGATGTGCATCCAAAGTGGTACCTCCTTTCACACAGACTATGTGGCAGAGATGAATAAATGCTGATTCCATCATTACAAGTCCGAGTCTACTGCTTCTTTGGCAGGACCAGTTTGGGTTTGTGGGCTTGGGGAAGTTGACGTGTGCAAGAATTGCTGGGTTACCTTTATATATTTCTCTGTCTGAACTTCCCAATGGACATCGTCCTCTTTGTAAGAGCTACAGCTCTCCCTTTTACCTATCTGTAAGCCCTCTGTGTGCCTCAGGGAGTTACTGTAATAGCCAGAGACTTCTGAAATGAGGGCTGCTGAAGACTAGGAATCTACTGCTGTTGAGATACAATGTTGTATTTCCAAATGTATGCAATAAAAGCATTGCAAGGATTATCAGGCCTGTCATTTTTGTGGTATTGAAGCAGCTGTGATATTAGTTAGCTGCTGTACTTCTGCAGTACCAGATTTTGCTGTCTTTTCTCACATATGTCCATGGGCTAGTACTTAAGTGTGTTTCAGCAGCAGGCAGTAGAGGTTTGTAAGCTGATCGCTCCATAGTTCCCTTCTGAGTAAACTGCTGGATCAGAGCAAAACTGGGATGATGCATGTGCAGAGGGAGAGGGGTACCAGTAAGGTGAGCAGTTCCTAGCCTCAAGCTGAACTACACCATCTCTGGGATGAAGCCTTTGAGCTGGGTTCTGGCTTTCTGATCAGCTGAGACCAGTGTGAGAAAGGAATGGAAAGGACACACTTGACCAGAAGCCACTGGAGTCCTTCTAGTGTGTTCAGTGGTTTCAGAGCATTGCTACTCACAACGGTGAGTACTTTTAGTGCCGTTTTTTGGATGGCACTATTACTGCTATCCATCTCCTCTTCAGTTCCCATAGGCTTTAGGGTAGGAGAGATGGATGTGGAGATGCTACAACAACTGTCATTTTGTATTAAGAGATACCCCTGGCAATACATTTAGTCAGTATCTGGGAGGTGAAGTAATGATGGCAGACAAAGATGCGGTGCCAGGTTTGAAGGCTGTTATATGCCCGTCCTTAAGTTTGCTGAATATTGCTAGGTCAAATGCTTTATGTTCACTAAAATGAAACTTCATATCTTTCTATTCTAGTAGGTAAATACGTGTTCTGGTTTGTGACACTGGAACATTTGTAGCAGTTTGGTTTTTTTTAAAAAAAATCACATCAGTGATAGTGGGACTCTTATCATTCTTTTCAAGGAAAAACTTCCTTGCTTTTTCCTGTTTTCAATATGCAAATGACTAGGTTTAATAAACATACCTCTGAAGAATGAAGTAGTTAACAAACCTTGATTGAGATTGCAGTGAGGAAGCTCAGCTTACACTTTTTTCTTTTGATGTCTTTGAGTTTACCTTTATTCTGAGTTCACACATCTCTTTCCAACAATTGCCTGTTAACCCCAAAGTGCATCACATGTGACTAGTCAGAGGTAACCTGAAAGAAAATTTTTGTTCTGTAGAAAGTTAAAGATCCTGTCCAGCAGGGTGCTTAATTGAATGGAAGTGCTATATTCAAGGTAGCCATTAGACTTTCTCGTATTTGGAAAAGAACAAAAAGACTATTAGGATATTACTGTTCTCAAATAATCCATGAAAATAGTTTTCCTACTGTGCAAGATGGGTTTTTTTATCTTGGTATTAAATCAAAATGCAATGCAGTAATCGTACTTCTGTAATTGATTTATTCTTTCTATTACTACAGTGATGGGCAGGCCCAAGATTATGTTTTTTCAGTGAGTGCTCATTCCTTCATTCCATTATGCATAATAAGAGAATCATGCTGAAAGGTCTATAATTAGTGGTGAAATGAATAATTTTTCTCATCCTGAAAATTATCTTTTTAAAATGCTACTGACTGGACAGGTCTTACTATACTTAATATTTTATCACTTAAGAGTCTTCAGCCCAGTAGAATTTTTCAGATCTTGTCTGATATACAAAGTCTTGCAAACTAACTTTTTTTTTTTTTGACAGGAAAATCTCCATTCCATGTGTCTGCATTACTGGACATACTGGTTTGTACGTTGCTGGAGATGCACTGATGCTGATGTAGACCTGCTTAGCAGGAGGGCAGGGACACGATGGCAAGCATGCTTGCCTCTCAGCTGAGGTTCTAGATACCCAATATGACTATACGTACAGCAAGCTAGGCCTCTCTTTTTCAGACTCCTGGAATTAGAGCATTTCTTTACTTAGAGTATTGCACATTCGTTGTGATCTGTAGGGGCACATAACATCATTCAGAAACAACAGACTAAAATAAAAATCCCAGAAAGCTCTATTAGCCTTTAGATGGGACTGGAAGTTTCCTGGGGACAGCTACCTTGTTTTGAATTGCTGCTCAGGACATACACCTGTAGAAGCTTTATAATGAAACAAGCTCACTCCTACTCATGATATAAGTAGTATCATTTATATAGCTGTTAATGAATTCTCGCTGAAATTTTTTTCCTTAAAGGTAATCTGTTCATCTGCATTACAAATGCTGAAAGACTTAGTATACTACAAAGAAACAACCTGTAACAGGTATAGCTCTCATTCTTGAGGCAAGTTCTGTGCTCAAAGCAAGGCTTAACCAAATGCATTGATTCTAGTACTGCTCTGAAAAGATTTTGTTCAATCTTTTCCTTTTGTAAAATTGAAATTAGAATGCTGTTTAATACTTGGTTACTGTATACTCATACCTGTAGTAGGTATCCTAAAGTAAAATAGTTCTTGTGGCTTGCAAGAAGATGTATTTCAGATGGAGTATGATTATTTAGCATGGAAGTTTGACGTGCTGTTATAAGCCTTGGCTTTTACCCAGGTCTTTTTATTCTGATGGGAGTGACAACTCTAGGTGAGGAGATATGACTTGGCTTACTACCACATGGGTGGGTGTGGGGCTGTGAAACTGTTAAAGTCCTGTCCACTGGTGAGATTTTACAGTAAGAGTCCAGTTTTGCTTTTGGCTATTTTTCTACCCTGCCATGTAAAGCAAAATTTTGCATCCTGAACATAGAACTTGGAAAAATAGAGTTTTAAAACTGTTGTTTCTACTTTCTATGTCATCTGTTTTTATAGAACGTTGCCATAACTTATTGCCCAAATAAAGTATCTGCTAAGCTTGAAATTGTTGAAGAAGTAGTTGTGTACATCAGTCTATAATATGCCTTAATGGTTATTTTGAAAACGATTACTTTCATGAGTCAGACGGAAAGCTGGTCCTGAAGCTGCTTTTGGAAGCAGCTTTACATTTTGCTGTTTCACTTCTAAGTATAGCTTTAAGTGTAAACAACAAATCAGATGACAGAAGACTTCCAGCTTGTTTATTATTATTTTAAGAGGGGGAATAATGGAGAGAATTGAACATTTCCTGCTGGGGTGAGCCAGAAACTTGCTAAAATCCTTTGAGTGAGGAAAAGCCATTGAATGAGCTCTGTTTCTGAAGCTGCACTGCTTCTGGTGTTTACGATGCTACTCTCACCTAAACAGAGAAGAAACTTGCTGATGGGAATAGGAACATCTCACATTCCCAATTTGAGTGACTTTTCTGTCTCGTGCTTTTCTCAAAGATTTCTTCAAAGCTGTGATATTCCTGTAAATGGCTTTCAATTTTTACGAGCTGATGATCTCCCACCAAGAATGTTTTGTTGAAAAATTGCCAACCAACTCAGCAACTGAAAGCTGAGATACTTTGTCATTTTCCTGCTTGATGTATTTATAGGAGGATAGTGGCGACTGTCTCTTGGGTATGCCAAACAAAAGATAATAAGTCATTTTGGTAACGTAAATTGAGATGTTTTCTGAAATCTCCAGTTTTCACAGATGCAGACTGACAGTTGGAGGGTGATAGCAGTACTTTATTTAAACTTAAAAATAGTTTAGGATTTTAAATAGTCACTTTGGTTTGTGGTCTTCTGTAGGTCTCAGGCACTGTTTTTTTGTTTTTCTTTGCATGTGGCTTTTCAGTCAAGGTTTGTTATGATGGTGCCTGTTCCTCCTGGCCTTTGTTTGCTATGGGATTACAGTAAAAACTACCAATAGCAAAGTTATTTCTACTTCTATTGACTGTAACAGTCTTAAGGATGTGTTTTGCCATATTTCCTACTGAGAATGAATCTCCTGGGATCAGGAAAAACTTTTGTACTTCAGTGGGGTGTCTGGGTTAATATTTAGTTCTTCTCAAAACAGTGGAAACCAGCCAGAGATCAGAGGAGAAATCTTGGAGGGAATTGCATGACATTTATCACATCACTGATATAACATATGTATAAATGGATTATATATAATTTAAAGTACTGTAGCATAGAAGATATATGTTATTGTAGCCTCTGTCTTGATTAAGGTCTGCCTTAAAAGAAATAATGCAGGATATTGACAGAAATTTTTTACCTTTCTTGTTGTTTCAGCAGTGATGGTATAATTTCCTTTGAGTCAAGTAATCCAGAGCCCAGCACATGCTTACAGCATAAGAAGAAACATTAAATATTGATCAAAAATCCTGGCTTTTAAAGAATGCTTAAAGAAAATCTAATGCTTTATTTCAAACTACAAGTAGTGATTTTTTTCAGCAGTGTATTCATTCAGTCCTGCAAACCTGAGTAAAATTGACCATCTCTGAATAACTCATTGATATTTACTTGAATAAATCTTAGCCTTGAAAATACAAATTTAGCAGTTGCAAAACTTAGCAGCTTTTTTTGCCTTTGGAGATCCCAAAAATAACGAAGGGATGCTGATAACCACCAGCTTGAAAATAAAGAGGTGGTCCATCTTCCCTTGTTGTTCGCTGTGCTGAGTTGGAAAGCGATCAGCTTGGGAGGGCAGTGGGTTCCAGCCGTGGGGCAGGCGGCATAACTTGGCAAAGAGCTCCTTGCACAGGCCCAGCCCTTACCTTCCAACTTTTCCTTGCCTTACTAAAATTCAAGAAGTATTTAAAATGAGAGGAGTAGTGAGTTGATGGGAAGGTGGTCTTAGGATGGCTGGTTGCTGCTTCTAGTGCCCCCAGAATGCTTTGAGCACTCTGACATTTTCCCTGTTTAGATGGTTCACATGGTTTTGTCGTTGTAGTCCATGGGAAAGACAGAATATTAAGGCATTAAAAATCTATTTCTTTCAGCTATATTTGAAAACTTGATAGCACAAGCAATTACATGGAACATCTTTTTCAGTTGTAAGGTGTATGTTCTGCAAGCTGTAACTTGCTGAAAACTGAGTGTGGGACACTGAGTTAAACACTTTATTCATTAATTTTTTTTATTACTCATGGGGATGATTAGGTGAGTTCCTTTCTTTTCCTTCTCCTGTGTTAATGCAACTTTCAGGGATAAATTATGTAGAAAAAGCTGCTTTAAAGTTACATTTGTCTATCAGAATATGTATGTTTATATGAAAACCTAAAAACTTAGTGACCAGACAGGCTTTAAAAAATGAGAAGGGAAGCAAAAAAGACTCATGGATTAGCACTGTGTCAGCTCAGCTTTGAATTCATGAAGCTGCATTGTGACACTAGAATTTAGCCCTGTGCCTGTCCTTTCCTCACCTCTGCTCTGGTCCATTCGAAAGGTATGTATGAAGATGCATGTCAGGCTGCTTGTATTGTTAGGGTAGGGTGCCACGATGGAAATGCAGACCACTTCTGAAGTCTTGCGGATGCTTATATGTTAAAATATTTTCAATAAAATAAAGCAACACAGCTGGAAGTAAAGCTGTTTGATATCAGATCGTGTCTTCATTAACAAGAAGTGACAAAGTGTTATCTTTTAAATGTTTAAGAGCTCTTCTGGAGGTGTCTTTGTGGGATTGTTTTTCCATTCTGTGTTGGTTTATAAAATCTTTTTCGTATGCACTAGAATAAACCTGTGACAGCAAATAGTGATGGTGGTAACAGCCAAGTTTTCAGAGCTCTTAAAGTCGAGAGTGGTGTTTATATGAGTAGACCCTGCGTCGGGTACGCAAAATGCTGCAGTGTTTATAGTGGTGACAGATACTGTGAAATGGAAATTACTGTTCTGCCTTAAATGAAGGGCAGTGATGATTCTTCATCACCTGAAGTAAAAAGGCAATCGTAACAATTTCAGAAGAGTGTTTTCTTAAACTCAGTTAAGCTCTACATCAAGCCTTGTGAGTTCTTGTGTCTGCTGGCTGCTTGGATGGAGGAACTGTGCAGTACAGTTCCTTATGGCTGCTTCTTTCCAGGTTGAAGTTGCTTAACTTTGCTCTGGGCAACAGAATTTTCCATCATGTTAATTTATCTTCCATTTTAAAGTACTCTGTGATGTAAGCTACCAAGAACATTAACTGATATTCCTACTTGTATACCCTGACACCTTTCTGTAACCTATGCTCAGCCCACTGAATTGCATCACTCTTCCCACTGCCTGAGTATCTCGTGGGACAAGAGACTATGTTCATTTTTCCTTCTTTCCTCTCAGCTTGTGCTTTTAAAATCCTCTGGACTTCTTTGAGCTTGAAGAAAATAATGTTAGAGCATGTGATGAAGGGGAAGAAGAAACCTGCTAATTTTTGGTAGCTATTTCTACAATAGATTCTGCAAATTATGTTTTAGTACTGTTTGCTTTCTGGCATTAGACGTAAGAAACTTTTACTAGCCATAACTTTTTCTACTGCCTGTGACATAATATGCAAGTTGTCATTGGAGATGGAAGTCATTCTAATAAGAAATCATAAGTCTTTTTTTTTTTTTTTTTTTTTTTTTTTTTTTTTTTTTTTTTTTTTTTTTTTGGTCAAACCAGGGAAGATTCTTTAGTTCCTAAGGAAATAACCTTGTCTTTGATTTTGAGGGGGCAGCTTGGTGCCTGCTTATTGTCACTTAAGTGCTAGAGTTTGCAAGTTCACATTGATTACTTTATTATTTGGGTGTCCGATAAGATTATGACATGGAAAGTGTGTTTTGGGGCTTTGTTTTGCTCTGGAATCTCCTGCCTTCCTTTGTATACTTGATTCCTGGTTTTGCAGAGCCTACTGATGTATATAAGGTTTCTGTAGCACTGAAGCTGGATTGTTTAGGAGGGAGGAAAGAAAAGAATTGGCCAAATGGTTTTATGTTTTCTTCTGGATTTTGTGCTTGTTCATGAAATGCTGGGAGTATTGTATTTCTGTTCCTCTTCAGAGGAGGAAACCTTGTCAGTATGAAAGATACTAAATTTCTGTACTTAAAAAATATTGGGAGGAGGGAGGAGAGGCTTTGTTCCCATTTTGATTGATGAAATTATCTCACCTTGAGAAAAATATGCCCTTTAGGGACTTCTGTAACTTAATATGTCTTATCCATCATTTTTGCACATTTATGAAATTCAGACAAGTGTGAGGTTTTAAATATTTTAAATTACTTTCATTTGAAAACCTTAGCCCTTTCTGAGTAGTGCCTAATAAGCCTGGGGATTAGATTCCTAAACATGTTTGCCTATGACCTTTTCAGCTAAAGAGTGAAGAAAAGCTTAAAAAAAAAAAAAAAAAAAAAAAAAAAAAAAAAAAATGCTTCCAGAATAATGTCAGAGGCTGGTACTTTTCACTTGCAAATATGGAACATAAATCTTTCTTACTGCATGTTTACAGATCTTTACTGAGGGTTCAGAGCGTGTCAGCATATATTTTAATATTGCAGTTATTGACTTCAGCTGTTAACTGTTTTTTAACTTCTAATAGATTTATTCTAAACTTAAGTAGACTGCTCTCTTTTTTAAAAGTCTTATTAGTGGGGAAAGTACAACAAGCCTTAGAAAAACTAACTGAATTACAAAGGGAGAAGGTCTACCATTTTTAGACTGTCTGGCTTATAAATGCTGAAAGTAGTTCTGTCCTAAGTATTTGTGTATTTCTTTACAGGTCTGAAGGTGAAAGTTCAAGAAGCATCAGGTATGTGTACTTTGTATTCTTTCTATATTGATGTTTTTGTTCTAAGGAAATATTTATAAAGCATAAGTTCATTTAAAAGCATTATGTAGAAACAGGATTTTTTTTAAAATGTGTTTTTTATTGATTCTAATTAGCATGCCATTTGTATTTTGAATAAAGGATCTTCTACCTTGGATAAGTTCAGTAATATATAATGTGACATCTCCTGAACCCTTCTATCTCCAATATGATTTAAGACTCATATACTGAGAATTGCAAAAGCTTATTTATAATTAGTTTCCAGTGTTTGTAATCAAAATTCATACTCAATAGACATTTGTATTGGCAAAGCTGTGAGCCAGCTGCCTGCCAATTTCTGGGGGCAACATCTGTGTTGGGGAGAAGTCCATATACTTGTTCAGGCTTTCTTAGTAGCCTCCTCTACTTGACAGCAAGAACCTTCATTGACTCATTACAATGCTCATTATGTGCTCGGAAAATTCAGATAATTTAGAGAATTTAATTATCAGATACTTTATTTTTAACTTACTCATTTAGTATTTTATACTCATTACTTCAAGGGTAATATTTTAAACCTACCTCTTTGAAGGTTTGGCTGTGTCAAACTTGCAGAGCTCATAGAAGTGCTCTAAACAGAACTGAAATGTAAAAAAATGCATTCTTAAATTTGAAAGTGTTCCACATTCATTAGACCATTACAATTAAACAGATGCCTTGATTCTCCAGAAATGGCCACTGTTCAATGATAAAAAGGTCTAAAATATTGTCTGTGGGTTCACTATAATACCCTGTAGCTTGTTCTGGGGATTGTCAGGACTTTGCATCTAAAGACGCTGTACTTTATTTCTTTAAAAAAAAAAGGACCTTCAGTTGCAGAATTAAAAATTCGGTTCTTACCCATGTGTATGCAGACTGTCCACAAAATTAGATGAATTTCAGTATAATCGATCTGATATCAGGAAAACAGAAGTCTGTAGGAAGTGATTGAAGATACTCTGAAAAGCTTTTTTCTTAAAACAGAAATCAAAATCAGTGTGGTATTAACCTGAGTTCAAGGTTCTGCATGGGAGGTTGGTAGCGTATGTTAATATGCAGCAACCAAACTGCACAAAATAAATCACAAGCTGCTATGGTTAAGACTGTAGTAAGACGCCTGTACTTTATTCCTTGGGTTTTTTAAACTCCCCGTAGAGTTGCCAATATGCTGGCAAGCTGTGGAAGGACTAATGCTGATCAGCTATTGCAAACTTGAGTCCACTGGCATGTGAGTTTACAGAACTGTAATTGAGGTCACGTTTCAACCTATAATAATCATTCTTGCTTTGACCTGCTGAATCTCCTGTGGGATTTGGTTGCCCAGGTTGGGGGGATGGCATCGCTGCTGCTGCTGCACTCTGGTAAGAGTCGAGTTCATCTACGAGAGATGATGTTTTGAGGTATTTAAGTAGTGTGTAGGCACAGCTGAAAGCCAATCACTTTAGATCTAGTTTGGGTGCTACCTAAAACCTAAACACTAATAGACCTCTAGCCCTTGCTCCTGGCATGCATTTTAATGAACTAGGATTACTTCATTGTGGGATGGTGTGGATGTGTGTTTGACTGATGAGCTGAGGGACTGGGCTGCAAGACTGATGGAATAATGTTAGTATGTCTTGCCAGATGAATTCCATGCATTAAAGGAAGGGTCTGCTCGGACTCGGTGCATCTACAGAAACTACCCATAGTGCATGGGGAGTATTTCTTCTGTATACAGGCTTCAGGGTTGTGATGGTGAAAATCAACACCATGTGTTCTCTACAGAGACCTGCAGGCAATCAGCATGAGTCTTGGAGCACTGATATAATCTTCTGTTTTGAGGCTGTTCGGTGAATTAATTCTGTTTTTCAGCATGAACTTGAGTTACTGCAAGACAGTTCCAGACTTTTATGATAGTCTAAAATTAGGCTAACAGATGAATGCAGTAGCAGGCGACTCAAGCAGAAGGCATTTCTTCCTGAAATGCTCCTTCAGTCCAACTCTCTTCTATCCTCTCTCTTAAACTGTGTTTCTTTAGAGCAGAGGTGAAATGTGACTGAGGATGTGCTTTTGTTTCTGCCTGCATAAAACCCTGGTCAGCTTCTGTCTTGTCTTGGGTGAAAGCTCACTTAGCTCTTATCTGTGTCTAGGTAGCTTCTTTACATTGTGGTTAATTTGCTTCATACTGTTTTCCTTCATTTCTGGCAAATTAAGAGGAACTGTAATCATTTCAAATGCAATTATAAGGTCAGTCTAGGGGACAGTGGTTAAACTCTGACGAGAAGAAATCATCATTTCTTCTGACAGAAATATCACCAAAATGCCAGCAAATCAGTATGCTGACCATTCTGTGCCAGTGTCCTCTGCCAAACTATTCAGTTGAATCCATGAAATTGCAAGGAGCTGCAAGCAGGTGAGAAGCCAGGAATAAAATGTGCTGTCTCAGCATTAGCCGGACAGATCCTATATTGAGTGACATTAGTTAAGGGCTTATGTCTGCAGTTAATAAGCAGAAGTATCCGTTAGCACTGTAATGTTTAACTCTCACTAGCGTTAGCACTTAAGATAAAAGGATCACTCTAAATAAATTTTGAGATGTAGCCATTTATTTTTTTTACCACCTTTCTACCAGAAGATTATTGTGAGATCAGATGGGTGGCAGTTTGGCATGTATTTCTCTGTCACTACAAACCTGTATCCTATGACAGTGGCTTGTTACATGGAAGTAAGATCTTTCTTGTGTTCATTGCTACATGGGTACAAGATGAACCAGGGCAGAACTTCTATGGGCAGCAATTAACTTTTATCTTTGCACTTTCAGAGATGTAAAGAGAGAAACAGATCAGCTCTGACCCACACCAAGTTCATCAGATTGATACGCTGGCGTGGCATGGGCATTGGCTTGTAGAGTAGATCCACACTGAATCAGCTTTATCCTTCTCTCTTCCCTCCTTATGTCCTGTCAAACTCACACCACTGTCGTTCCATTAAACTTTTTAATGTTTCTAGGAGGGTCGTCTTAGGAAGTTTTCTCTGAGCAGTAAATAGAAGAATTAGAATTCAAGAGGGTAGGCAAACGCACATATCTTGTGGGTTTTTTGCTTGTTTTGTCCCTGTCTTTTTGTGGCTCCCCTCCACCCCCAAGCTGTGCTGTGCAGCTGGGTTTGGCAGGCTGTAGGACTGGTGTCAGACATGCCTCTGTGCCCAGGACTGGGAATCCCTGGGTTTGGTTTAGTCTCTTGCAGTTGAGCGAGTGTAATCAGACTCTTGACCGAGATGCTTGTTTTGGAATAGCTGGCTTTTTTCATACTGGAATGGAATATCCAATACAAGTGGTGGCCTCAAATTTTATACTGTTGCTCAGTTGCAAAAGTTATCGCCTTGGTGGATTTGTTTTCAGTAGCTATATATATATATTGTCATAACTATGAAAATTTATCCAAAAGATGTTTTGAAGTGCTCTGAAATGCAGTAAACACTGAATCTGACTATGCAGAGACAAGGTTGATGCAGAAAAGCAATATGATTCTAGATAATACACTGAAACAATTGAAAATAATATTTTTTCCCTTGGTTTTCTCATTGTGAACACAAAGTAATAAATTATTTCATTGTTTGTGCAAGCCCTTAAAATTCTTTCTGCTTATGATATTGTTGTGCTGTAATAAACTTGCATTTGTTTTCTTCTGGTGAATGCAATGTAATTTTCAAGCCTAGGTATGTGTTAAATCTATTGAAATTGATAAATTGCTTTGAACATTTTGCATTCTCAGATGTAATGAATATGTACACAGTGAGCTATGAAATTGTCAGTGTGATGGTCCTTTTTAATTATCTGTCTTTGTTCACATGTTTTCAGCAGAAAACGTAATTTGTTTTACGAGAAATTTTAATATTTAGTAGTAAGACTTGACAGTTACAGATAAGAATGTATATATGTAGTATAATCTATCATATCAATGTTTGCAAGAATAGTACCTCTCAAGGTTTAATAATTAGAAGATGTTCCTCTTACCTCTACTTATGGACCTTATGTGTTTTAATGAACACAAGATGATAGCGGATTCAAGCACTGTATACGATACGGAGTGACTCAAAAGATCAGTAAGCAGCTCTGGCCAGCAAACCTTTAAAACCTGCCCAGAAACAATACCTCTGTTCTGGCTTTCCTTCTTTTCCCATTTTTATTCTTATAAAAATAGTAGTATGAATGGCTTAAAGATGTAAGATTTCTTTCACTTCCCCTAGGTATTCCTTTGCTGCTTTTCTGCCCGTAAAAGAGGTGAGATGAATTACATTTGAGCGGACTAGCTGCTCAACACAACTGCTCCATGATATTCCTGGTGTAATACTTCTGGAGCTGGCGCTTTGGTTCGTTGACAGCAGCAAGGGAGCACGTCTCAGACCTTGTCCCAGCAGGCATCCTGTGCAAAATATGTCTTCAGTCAGACCACTGGAATTGACCTGTCTTTTTTAGTTTGGGTTGTTGTTTGGTTTTTGGTTTTTTTTTTTCCCTTCCCAGTTAGGTGCTTTTTAAAGGAGAAATGAAGTACAAAATGAGGTAAGCTATAAGTAACAATACTACATAAAAGCAGAGGGTTCTCATGTCTCCTGAACTGAGAGGTGTCAAGGCTACTGCCAAAAAAAAGTGCTGTTCTGTGAATACCCACATAATTTAAGAAATATGCAAAGAAAGAGGGGAGAGCCTGAAGGTCAGTTAAAAAGGAAGAAGAAAAAAAGAGGGCAGTACTAGCTGTAGTACTAGCTATGGAGAAAACATCAGCTAAGCTATTTGGCTGAACCAAAAGAGAAGTCTCAGTCTGTAAGTCTTCTCAGTATGTAAATAGATGGAGGACATGGAAGGTTTTGTGTCTGTTGATGATCATGCATAAAAACTGATTTCCTGTAAAGGCATACAGTAGATAAAGTGGAAAAGTAATTGTCTGATTTACATTAGAGCAGGGAAGTATTGTAGAATATCAGCCTAATTCTGTGGTGTACACAGAGTGGGAGGAATGGGTGTTAAACAGATCTTGACAAACTTCAGTAATTGAGCCAGAGAGAAAGTCTAGCAGGAAGCAAAGTTCTGGTGGTTTTGTTTTGTTTTACTCCAGTAAAATTTACCTTAACTGTGTGACTCGGCCTCTTCTCTGATAACCTGCAAAGTGCAGGTTTTGGGGAACGAAAGACAGATGGACTTGTAAAACTAATTTTCAAGTTCAAATGTATTGCTTTGCCATCTAAATGACTAAGGGACTACACGTAAAGAAGGCTTTTTCTGGGTGGTTTTAATCATTCCATAAAGCCTTCTACAGTTTCATAACTAGTCCTTTAAATGTCCAAAATCACCCGTTGTTACTAATTTAAAAAGCAAAAAAAGTTTCCCCCAATATAATTCTACATAAATATCAGGGTGACCCTCTACAGTAGAGTGGAATATGATGGGTTTCTTGATGTTAAATTAAATTAGTTTTACTACTGTTAACAGAAACAAAATATATGGAAACAGCTTCCAGGAGCAGAGATGGGTGTGGAGTTGCCAATGACTTTAAAATTACAAAGCTTTAATCTGAATTTCAGATGAAAGGACAGCAATATGTTAATGAATTTGTCAGAACTGTTTCTGTGTCATCTCTAATAGTTTACACTAGTGATGTTAAAAATAAATACATTTTTTTCTCATTATATTTTTCCTAATATAAATTTTTCCTGAAAATACTTTTTTCCTAAAATTAGTATGAAACATCTACTTTTACAGAATAAATGAGTGAAAACTAAAAAAAAAAAAAAAAAGGATTCAAAGTATATGTTCATATTTCTTCTTAAAACTGTTACCCAGTGCAACTTAGAATCATGTGAGAAGTGTGCTATAACATCTGATTTTCCAGGAGTAGGAGATGGTATTGATATAAAAATCTTTGTAGAGAGTGCTCAGATCAGACTCCATTTGTTTGACCAAGACCTCCTGGTTGCAGGTCTTGGTCTTCTCTAAACACTATGGGCAATTCGTTCTTTTTTCCACACACCATCTGCTCTAACAAATATTTTGTAATTGGCTGACTTCATTGGGTGAACTACTGTCATTCACCCCTGCGTGCTTCAGGTTTGGGCTGAGTTATTAGATACAGCAGATACGTGTCCGTGTAATCCAAGGCTTTTGAGGAAGGAAATCTGAAACTGCAAGCTGTTTGAAGGAAAGATGGATGTGAATAGTGCAGCACAGCATTGCCATCTTGTTTCCAGGATTAGGGCCCGAATGCCAGGAATGTTGTACAGGCACAAGAGCTTTGTGCTGGAATGATGAGAACTGATGGAGGAAGGTAACAGTAAGGTGAGGTGACTGAACCCCAGCGTCGGTGACATAGCAAGGAGCATGTTCTCTGATTTCAGTCCTGATGTCTTACTAAAATCAGTAATTGGTAGAATCCAGCTGGTTTCTCATGACTTGTTTCTGCTAAGCCCTAGTGTTGCTTAGAACTTTTCTGTAAAAGGCTCTTCAGTCATGTTGTTAAACTTTTTGACTAATAAATCTGGCAGTTAACTGGATGACCTTTCTCAGATGCATAGCAGCATCAGCATTGTTCTGTACTGTTACCTGTTTGACCACTCAGAACTTAATTTGTAATTGAGGGAGGAACTAAAAGAAAAAAATATTCAAAAAAAGCTGCTAAAAAGTGTAATCTGCTCTCAAAGACTGTGGTAGATGTTTGTATGACAGTGAATATAGGTAAACTCTCTGAATTATGTGTACTAAACACTGTTCACCATTTCACTATTGGTGAAAGTGCTACTGAAATGAATTTATAGGAAAATTGAACATGTATTGTGGAGTGTTGTGTGACACATATGGGGTGTGAATGCCTTTACAATACTAAGTGAATATAAATTTTATTAATGGTGAAAGGGTTCCTGTTTAAACAGGAGTTTTCTCTCACTTCTCTGCTACTTCAGTCAGGCTTGTCTCTAAGACGTGGTAAGAAGGCAACAACTTGTGTGGCAGGGAGAATAATCTTCTCAGGTGTTGCTCTTTCTCTGCACAAGCACTTGAACTTCAGTGGTGCGGACTGGTGGTTGATGCCAGTCCTTCCCCATCAGCCTTCTGAGCAAAGTCCCAAGTTTCTTTGACAAGGAAAATAGACAATTGGAGGTTTGGACAGTGTTGGCAAGATACTTGCCAGGTTGAAAGAGAAGAGTGTGATACTGCTCCATGCAGCCAGGTTAGCGAGAGTTTTGCATCACTGTTTTCAGTGCAGTAATGTATTTGAAGCCACGTTGTGACCTACACCCTCTACCCTGGGGTACTGCCAGCTGATTTCATCAGAGGTTTTGAATGGTTACAAGGAGCACAACATGACCATATATATGCTTTGGTTGATGGGGAGCTGTTATTTGAGCTCTGCATATAGTTTTCACAAATTTTTCACTTCATGATCTTTTTAGTCTTAAATGGAATGAACTTGCAGTAACAAAGCTTTTTCCTCATGTGTAATTACATTCTGTATAACAAATTAACTTGGCAGTGTCAGTAGTGGCAGTTTAGGCATTTGCTTTTTGGTAAAGGGATTACAGAAATTGATTGTAAACTGGAACTGGTCCTTTAAGATTTCCTGGTGATACTGAGGGCTTTTATTTATTTTTTTTTTTTTACTTACCCAGTTTGAGGTGTTATAAAACTTTCTGATTTTCAAAAATGGCTGCTGAGTGTATACATCAACAATTGGTCTAAGTGTTTCAAATTACATATCTGACTTGCCAAGCAGAATTACTAATATATTCCAAAAAAAACCTTCCCAGTCCAGTATGGATGGTTAATCAGAGTGACATTTTTAGCACTGAGCACCCACAACAGGAGATGTTTTACCTAGTAAAATTTCAGAAAGTTAACTGTTAATGTGAGAAGCATACACCTTATTTTGTAATTTTTCTGTTGTTTTTACATAATCTTTGTTGGAAGAAGAAAAATAAGAGAGTAATACTGTGCTTTTTTGAGGCAGTTTAGTCACGAAGCAAGTTAACTGAGTTCTAGTTCTCGGGCAATATAGCCAAAATCACATTATCGCCTCAAAGTATAATGTGTAACTGCATGATAGTGCTATCTAGTAGGAGGAATATGGTTGAGAGGACCTCTTTAACCTGACAGTCCTCAAGAAGCCCATGATTCTGTGCTTAATGTAGTAAAGTTGGGTTTTTTCTGTGTTGCTTTTCAACACGCTGAAGAATCTTGAGGCTTATCAGTGTTTCACGACTCAAAAGCTTCAGATACTGCAAATGATGTGAAGCATCACAGCCATGACACCATCTTCGTTTTGTAGAAAAAAATGTTCTGCATGAACTAAGCTAACTGGTTTACCCCCTCTTAATACTGTTTCGTTAGACTCAGTTGGCAAGGAAATAGAAAAGCATTGTACTGATAGGTGAACTAAAGGGAAAAGGGCTGATTTTTGATTTTTTTTAAATTTTTTTAAATAGTTGCATAAACACAGGTAGATGTCTTTGCAATTTAATTAAATTTTTGCTTCAGGTAATATATTACGCTAATATTTTGGCTTCTGAATTATGGAGATTCTGATTTTTGTACTGAAAAGTAGAATCAAGTCTTGTTAAAAGTTGGATACCATCCAGGTGGATAAACAGCATATGCAAGCATTTTGTCTAAAATTATTTCCACTGGAAATACAGCTGTAATTTATGTAAGTTTGTAAGTGCTGATTGTGCTCAATAGAATTCTCTTGACAGGCTGGCAGTTGTTGAATTTGCAATCTTGAAAAGACAAAGCTTTGGAAGTGGTTTCACATTAATTCAATGCAGCTAATTTTTATACCCAATTCTTGAAAAGTTGTTCAGAAGTAGTCCCATTGGTTACCATGTAAGATAAGGCTTGCTTAATGAGCAATGTGTGCACAACTTAATTCGGTAAGTTGTGCTTGTACTGCCACAGGATTTCTCATCTGTGTAGATAAAGTAGTTTGAATTTTCTTCATGATTTTACTATTCCATGGTAAATTTTGAGTTGCTTTTATTACTTTCTATTAGAATTCACATGCAAAGCTGGCTTGAATATAGGGGATAAAGTATGAGTGTAAAGAAGGAGAAAACGTAGAATACCTTATACTTTCTGTGTGCTTCATAGTGTTCTTCAAGGGCTTTGATTAAAGTTTGTTATGGAGCATCTGCTAAACAGCTCATAATTTCTTGGTTGAATTCTTGTTTCTATGCCCTCACTCAAGACAAGCAGGAGCAGTGTGCATTTTGAGTAGAACTTGGCACATCTGTTGGCTCTTTGGTGGGACAGTGAGGGTCACCTCTAAATGAGGTAGTGTTTTAATGAGATGGAAGACATCCTGCTATGCAGTTAATGCTAGATGAAGGTGCTTTCTGGCTTCTCTTTGTATCTGCTTTTCAGAAGAATGCAGAATGTGTGTACCCTTGTGAAACAAAGCTTCCCTGCCGTGCATTATAGGCTGAGAGAGTTGCACATGCAACTGGCTGATGGTTTCAGTTTTAGAAACCAAATTGTGGCAAAGTGAGTTCAACAGAACCACCTGTACTGTAGCTGTTGCAGGAGTTCCACAGAAGGACAGGCTATGATCAGAAGTTGACTTATCTTATTAATTTTTTTTTTTTTTTTTTTTTTTTAGTGGAGATGTGATTATGTTCCTGTGAGGGCAGGAATAAAATGAGACTTTATGAACAGAATTAACTGGCATACCTTTCTCTCCAGAACACTGAAAATAATATACAGTAGCTATTGGAAATCCCTGTGTATGTGCAGACTGATAAGATCATGAGTAGGAGACATTGAGTTCTGTTAATAAATCTCTATGCACTAGTGAGAAAAAAAATCTGCTTCCTTGCATGTAATCTGTTTCTTTCAAAAGAATTCATATATTCGACATTTATAGATAGAACTTTAAGCCAAAGGTACTTTGGTTCAGACAAAATGCAGCAATTTTTATGTAGTAGTCTGCACGCTGACAAAATCAAGAGAGAGACCTTTCATAGTTTTTGATCTTGTTGCTTTACACAAGTAGTCATGGCTAGACTAATTCTATCCAACAGGAAAATATGCAGCAAAAAAATAGATGTGTAAAAATCTACTGGTAACTTTAAGGGTTCTTTTTTCCTTTTTGCTATTTAAAATCTGTATTCTAGGTAGTTTTATGCCTCAGTGTAATTCAAGAATGATCGCTGGGTTAGGAGATAATCATGATTTAGATACCTGGTTCCTCTTCTTAGCTGTATTAATGATGCTTTTGAAAGTATTTCAGTAAGTGCAACTGTAAGTCAATGGAAGATGAAGTAAGCAAACTATGTGTTGGAGAAACTTTCAACAGAATAATATGTTAATAAAAACATAAAGACAAAAATAATAACTTAGGTTATGCCAATACAGAAGAAAAATGAGTATCCTAAAATACGCATTATAAATAGTTGGAATCAAGAGTAAAAGCTTCGTTTGTGATGTACCTGCTTCCTAGGAACTATTATAAGTAACTTGGAGTTGTTGACAATGTGTGTTTATGGTTGGGGTGGTGATTTGTTGTTTTCCTGCAGTTCTTGCTCTGCTTTCTGGAGAAAAAGTCCTTTTTTTTTGGTCATGATTTTACAGGGCTTTCAATAGCTTTTTTGCTTAGTCAGAGTTCTCAGAGTCTCTGAACTTGTGGTAACAATGCACTCCTGCTTAGAGGCATGGAAAACAGTTCCCTGGCAAAAGTCTGATGTAGATGTTGTTGCACTAATACTGCTCATGAAACTTAAGTAGGACATAAACTTCTGTGAAGTGTTTGCTTGTCCTGGGTGGAGGACAGGAGAAAGAGTGCCAGTGGAAATCAGGAGGTGCCGCCTGTGGGGTTACTGTCCTTACAGCCACGTTCCAGTCCTTAAACCCTCCCAGGCAGGGACTTTCAAATGCAGGAAACTATTTCTTATAAACTGGTTAGAGCTGCTGGGCAGAAGACTTGGGCTCTGCAAGTACGTGGTATCTTTGGAGTAGTTACAATTCAGATTACTTGAATGACTGGTCACTAACATCACTAGTAACTTGATCTGTATTTTACTGAAATGTAACTGGCTTCACCATTACAAAATCCATTTTCCCTGTTGTAAGAAAAGTGTCAGTAGTTCAAACCTGTGTATTGTGTATATTAAAAAGTATCATGTCAGCCTCTTGGCTACCTACTTTTGGAGTTGATATATGGGATACACAAGGTGATTCTGAAGAGATTTTGTCCGTTGTCTGACATGGATAATAGTGAGAAAGGATTAGTCGTCTAGTTTGTTGTGTGCCAGTACAGTTCTAACAAAAGCTGTGTGTGCATTTAGCAACCTTCTGGGCAGCTAAGTGTTGTTATGGGAAGCAAGTTATAGAAAGTGGGTTATCTCCAGTATGTCCTGTAGAGGGAAAACTTATGTATTTGGAATAAATACTAATATTTAGTTAATATGTGAGAACATTTTTCCAAAATCTGCTTAGATTTTTTTCAATATTATTTGGCTTTAAAAGTGAAAGGAGACTTTAAGCCAGATCAGGACTGATTTTTATTTCCCCCCCTTTTTTTTTTTTTTTTTTCTTTCTGATTTTCCTTTTCTGTACTTTGATAAATCTTCAAATTTCCTCACACTGTGTTGCTGCATGAACATTCCCCACTTGGTGGGGTGGAGGGGAGAGTTTTCTGATGTACATTGACACTAGAGATCTCTGAGATGTTGCTAGATGAGTGCTTTCCAGTATTAAGAGTGAGGATCCATGTAGCTATTGGGCATGTGAACAGATTGTACCTCTGGCCATAGGTTTCCCAGTCCAAACTGCAGTATCTGTGGAGGAGAGATGTCTTGTACTAATGTGGTCATAGAGGGGAGCGTAAGATTTTTAAATGGAAGCAGCAACAAAAGAAATCATTTTCATGTAATTGATGGTTCAGCCTGTTATGCTCAGCATAACAGGGTATAAGGTATCTTGGAAACTAGCTGACAAGTACTATGTCTTTAATGTTTCAGTTCAATTTTAATTTTGTATCTCTTCTGGAGGATATTGTGTACTGTTTGAAATTAAGATTACAAAGAATGAAAATTTCTATGTGGTCAGTGGGATTCTAATTAGCCAAGTGTTAACGATGGGATATTTTTATAGTTTTTAATTTAAATCAGCTGTGAACAAACTTGGGGGGAGGGGGGGATTCTATATGTGTGTTATAATGAAGGGCAGAATGGACAAATGTTTCTGTGGTCTAAGTAATAAAACAATAGACACGAACCCTTACCTTGCTGAATAGCAAAAAACCCCAGGAATTTTTTAGAAATTTAGAATGTAGTGAACTTATGTATCAGTGGAGAATTCCTTTCCTATTGCAACTACAGACTGGATGTGAAATGGTATCCTACCTGTAATTTCCTCCAAGTAATGAGTTTCCTGTGGGGGGAAGAATAGCAGAAGAGGACAAAGGGCCTTAGCAGTGATGTGCTTGTTCTGTCATTTTTAACCTATTACACACGTGGTGTGCACTTGAAGGCAGACTTGTGAACTGATGAACAACATCTTTTTTAGAAAAGCATACCATGTTGAACTTAGATGAAGTGGAGTGTAAGTGTAGGCATCCTTGTGTTCTTGACCTCTACTTCCATACTGTAGGAGTTCTCCGAGTTTTGTGGATATATTGCTTGTTTCTTTAATGTCCAGTCCTAACCTCTATCTTCAGGTTGCTGTGACCAGCATTATCATACGGAGGCAGCAGTATGAGAACTAGATATATCACTAGATTTGATAATAGTAGCAACCAAATGTTGTATCACATGATTTCAAATTTTCTGTTGTTCTGACTTCCTTTGTAAATGAAGCTGTAGATTTTGCCTTCTTTTCAAACATGAACAAAACATAGTAAGAAAGCCTTTCATACATACTTTTTGTTATTAAAGCACAGTGAAGGCTGTAAAGGTTTGCGTGAACTATTTTAGTAAAAATTGCTAACTGAAAGCTTTAACCTTTTGTGCCTTCGTGCTTTGCCCTATTGTTAGCTGTCTTCTGTTGAGGGTAAAAGGAGAAAATAAAGCACTTTAACTTGTCTCCATGACGGATGCCCTCGCTTGCTGAAATCCCATATTGATTCCACAGTCTTATCAGCTGAACATATCTGTAAATACCTGTCAGCTAGTCTTGCCTAATTTCTGCCATCAATTTGGCCTCATTAATTTCTTGTTGATTAAATCAAGCACATTTCTTTGGATACCTCTGTGATTTATTTATAATAGTTAACTTTATCAGGGGAATAAGATTCCTCCTCTGCATTTTAATGCAAGAAACAGAATCTGTATACAAAAATAGAGATTGGAGCCAAAATTAATAGAGCTACACTAAATTCTACGTACTGTATGACAAACAGAAAAAGTCTTTTGAAGATAAATATCTACTGACTTGCTCCTGGTTTTAGTCAAGTTTTATCCTAAACTGTGTTGTGTATGGTATAAAAGTAATGAGTCATATACTCAAGAACTGTGTTTTGAAATGTTGTAAGATACAGTTAGAGAATATTCTCTGGATATCTTCAGTCTTTTGGTTTCTTTGTGTGCTTTTGTTTATTATACAGTCAAACTTAATTTGATCTTCAAAACTTTAGAAGTGGTAAAGACTGGAGCGTATCACTCATATTAAAATGAACCTTGAACTCAGTTGAATCGTTTCTTTCTAGATACTGTAAACCAATCATATGCATGAATTAAGATGACTTACCATTATTCGGTCTGGGGAAGAAAATGTCCTTTTGTGCTCAAGCAAATATCAAAAATCCAGCAAGAATTCATTTAAATCGCTAGTCTTCTAATAACCCCCTCAGCTATGATGCATAAATTGAAGACAGTTTCCACTCTGCAATGAAGATGAGGATTTCAGCTCACACATTGTCATTTAATATGTGCTCAGAATATGCTAAGATAAGCTTGACTTGCCTGAGATGCCACAGCTCTTTATTTTTTTCATAATCTTTTTCTGCTGCCTTTGGTTTTGAAATTAACTGCTTTGAAAAGCACTGCTATAAGTAACCTCCTGACCAACACGTGTCTTTGCAAAAATGACAATAGGCTTTTCAGAAACACAGCTACAGAGGACTAAATGCTACCAAGATAACATTAGCAGGGTATTTGAGCATTACTTTGATTGTGCACGTTATCTATTGTAAATGAGTATTTGACTTTCAAGAACTGGGTCTACTGTGCCTATGAACTACTACGTTATTTGTGATCTTGTGGCACTAAAATGTACTGTACTTCCTGAAGTAACTGTAAATTAATTGGCACTGCTGCTCTGCATACAGCAGATGTAATCTGGTTCTTTAAAAAATGCTTTCCAGAACGTGCTTCACGATTTAGGTATCAATCATTTAACAGCCTTACCTAGACCTTGGAGGAATATATAAGAATATCTGGGAAAAGATATCTCTCATCATTGAGAAATGTGCACACTGTAGGGGAAAGAAATACAGTGTGTATTGCTTTGGGATGCTGAAGAGAAACTACTCAAACAGCACTCATTTAAAAATGATTGCACAGACAGACCTACCCTTAAACTCTAAACCAGTTTATACCTACTTTTTGAGATTCATCTTTGAAACTCAAAGCAAAAGTCACTTCTCCAAATCTAGATTCTTAAGTAGTTGACTTCTGGTAGTTTTTCTGGACTCTCTTAGGAAGAAGTAGTATTGCTCTCCTCCAAGGCTCAGGGTAGTGGGCAGTTCACATCAGAATTTCAGACCAAAAGCAGAGCTACTGAACGAATGAACTTTTTTTTTTTTTTTTTTTTTTAAGAAAAAAGAAAACTGGAAAAGCTTGAATAAACCAACCAAGGATACTCAGGATTAATTGATGGACTTATATTAATATGACTCAGATATCCATGAGCTGCTTGCCAGCTGTCTTCATTTTTCTTGCATTCTATTTGGAAAAACGAGGAATGGCCTACCTAAGTATTTTGTCTGTATCCAAAGAGGACTCAAATTTCAAGGATAAGTGACTAAACATTTAGTAATTTCTGACTTCTCTGCTTGCCTAAATCCTTGTTCCATGGAGCTGGAGGATTTTTTTTTTGGACATGCTCATGACCTGATTAAAATGAAGGAGGTCTGAAGGGTTTATGCTGATACCATAATTTCTGAGTACACAACTTCTGCTGGATTATATTGTAAAAGAAAAAAGTAGTGAGATCATTTAAGGAAGATCAGAAGTAATAACCTACTTCCTGATTTGCCATTGCATTTCTGCTAAAACATCTGGTGTCTGCCACTATGCTCAGGCTCTGACTAGAAGATTTTTATCAGAGCAAGACTGATTCTCTGAAGTAGCTCTGTCCCTGAAAGTGCTTGCTGTTTGTGTGCCGTATGGTGATGACAAAATGGTCTATGGGGGGGAGTTGATCTTTGCTCAGTCCATTATTTAAACAGCTGATTCTGTCTCGGATGTAGCTCCAGCTCTAACGTGATCAGAATCAGGTCTGTCTCTTCTTGTCCTTGTTGTATAAGGCCCTTATTTTATGGAAATCCATTTTCTTTGTATAAAGACGGAGCATGTGTGAGAGAGTTCTTTCAGTTCTTTGCTTCAGCAGATAAGTAATTTCTCAGTGCTTCAGGTGTCACGTCCCGCTCCGACGAGGGGGACAAGTGACTCAGATTCACACATCCCCAATTGGAGTGGACAACAAGTCTCCAAGTTCAAGCATTTATTAACTACCTACAATGCACTAATTGAACACATGATAATTGGCTAAGTACAGAGCAAGCTGTGGCGAGCAATATAATATGCTTTACATTTCTTAAAAGAAAAAGGAAAAGAGGGAGATAGAGGGAATGGGCGAGTACAGATCACCGGTCTGGGTTCCTGTGCTGATCCACCCGGGGAGGGTTCCAGGAGGCGGCCATCTTCTTCGCTGGCATCCGTCGTCTTCACTTCACTGCTCTCTCCAGACGGCCGGCCGGCCGGG
>NW_020799116.1:22296481-22325898 GCF_003259725.1 Athene cunicularia | reverse complement strand
GCTTCACTGCTCTCTCCAGACGGCTGGGGGGCAGGGGGGGCATGGATAGGGGCAGAGAGAGCGAGCGAGCCCTTTCTTCTCCCCTTTGATTTATACCCACTTTCCTTGGGTCCGTCCCCTAGGTCGACCCTCAGACCTACGTATCCCATGTACAGGGAGGGGTAAGGTGTTTCATGGGATGATGTCACTAGCATGATCATGACAGCCCTCGTTAGCATATTGAGGGATGTCAACTTTAATATGCATTTCATGGATAATGAAGCAAAGTTCATTCACCGGACACATGGCCCTTGAAATCTGCCCAGGTGCCCCAGGGCAGAGCCGTCCTGTCTCCACAGGGCTCTCTCCCCCAGATACATCGGGCAGCCTTATCAGCTTCAGCCTCCACAGAAAGCACCCTGTGACTCATGGTTTTGTCTTGCGAGTGTTTGAGGCATTTCTTCAATCAGCCTCAATTCTTGCTTTCCCAGGCTGTTTGTCTTAGTTTTTCATAGGCCTGGTTTCTCCGCTCTCACATCAGGGTAGTGAATGTACCTGCTTTCTTGTGATACAATCCTTGCAATGCCTAAACATTATTAATGTAATGCATGTGCCATTTAAATCTGTTTCTCTAACAGCAGTCTTGTTGAGAAGAAATAACATAAAATTTGCTGGGCAGAGTAACAGCCAGAGTTGTGGTGAATGGAGTTAAATCCAGTTGGCAGCTAGTCACGAGTGGTGTCCCCCAGGGCTGGGTGTTGGGGCGACTCCTGTTTAACATCTTTATTGATGCTCTAGACGAGGGGATCGAGTGCACCCTCAGTCAGTTTGCAGATGACACCCAGCTGGGTGGGAGTGTTGATCTGCTTGAGGGTAGGGAGGCTGCAGAGAGACCTGGACAGGCTGGAGCCATGGGCTGAGTCCAACTCGGGGAGTTTCACTGAGGGCAAATGCCAGAGGCTGCTCTTGGGCCACAACAACCCCCAGCAGCGCTACAGGCTTGGGGAGGAGTGGCTGAGAGCTGCCAGTCAGAGAGGGACTGGGGGGGTGAGAATGAGCCAGCAGTGTACCCAGGGGGCCAAGGAGGCCGATGGCATCCTGGCTTGTGTCAGCACTGGCGTGGCCAGCAGGGCCAGGGAAGGGATCTGAGCCCTGGGCTCGGCACTGGTGAGGCCGCCCCTCGGTGACTGGGTTCAGTTTTGGGCCCCTCTCCCCAAAAAGGCCATTGAGTGACTCGAGCGTGGCCAGAGAAGGGCAACGGAGCTGGGGCAGGGTCTGGAGCACAGGTCTGCTGGGGAGCGGCTGGGGGAACTGGGGGTTCAGTTTGGAGAAGAGGAGGCTGAGGGGAGACCTCCTGGCCCTCTGCAACTCCCTGCCAGGAGGGTGCAGAGAGGGGGGATGAGTCTCTGGAGCCAAGGCCCCAGCGCCAGGCCCCGAGGGAATGGCCTCAAGCTGCCCAGGGCAGGGTCAGGCTGGCTCTGAGGAAGGATTTCTGTGCAGAAGGGGCTGTTGGGCGTTGGAATGGGCTCCCCAGGGCAGGGGGGAGTCCCCGGGATCCCTGGAGGGGTTGGAGAGTCGGGCTGAGCCAGCGCTGAGGGATCTGGGGGAGTTGGGAACGGTCAGGGGGAGGTTCATGGTTGGGCTGGAAGAGCTTCAGGGTCTTTTCCAACCAAGATGATTCTATGAATTTTTTTTGAAGTCTGAGTTTTCATAAGAAGATAGTGGTGCTGTTTTGACAGCATAAACTAGAAAGGCAACATGTTCTCAGGGATCTACACCTTGCCTCTGGGGTGCTTCTTAATTATTTTAAGGCATTTGCATAGTCATGTCTTATGTCCTTGTTCTCTCCCTGGATACATTTGATAACAACTACAAATTTTCTGAAAAAAATCTAAAATAAATCACAATAACATTGTTTTCCTCTATAGATGATATGGTTTCTACTCCTTGAAGACCAAACCCTTCGGTCTTGTGGAACTACATTCCAATAATGTAGATACTCTGAGACAATGTAATATGCTGTGTTGGTCTGTTACATATTCAGGATTTAAACTGAACTGAAAAAAGTAAATTGAATTTGTGTATGTATGTATATATGAAATAGCCTGTGAGAAGCAGTCCTATTCTATAACTATTAAATATATGTAATGACTCAAGTATTCAAAGGACTTCAAGAAGTCTTTGAGAATGCTTAAGGCATTTAAATACATATTACTCCATGTATCTTAATCACATTGAAAAAAACCAGTCTTAATTTCCTGTTTCAGCTCCTTAGTAGATGCTAACATATGTATGTGTTTATGTTGGTGAAATTGTGTGGGCAAAAAGAGTGGGGGCTTAACATATTTTTCTTTCCTCTTTATTTGAATTAATTTTGTAGTGAAAGCAGTGTGAACACATGGTAAGTAAGGAAAGCTGAAGAAGCCAGAGGTAAAGTTCAAGGATAACTCATCACTTGAAGTCACCGTATCTACATTTCAGCGAGGTCTGATAGGTTATCAAACAGGCTGACTTAGAGTTAATGTAAGAGGTGCAGTACTGGGCTCCTAACCTTCATCCTGTTGTACGTCAGTTCTTGAATGCATAGATTTTCTGTATTTGTTTTTACATTTAAGTGCTAATGAGTCTGGAACACTGTTCTCAGACCATGCTCAGTGAGTAGTTTTTAATCTTGCAAAGAGTGATCCCACTTCTTAATTATGTTAGACCATTGAAACTAGAGCATAAAAAAACCTAAACTGAAAACCCAAAAACCCCTACCCCTTTGTGTAATGTTGGGTGCTATGATTTTCCTCATTTATAAAAATAAATAAGGAAATACTTGCACACCCACTCTACAAATATGAATAGCAGGTGGCCTCTCATTCTTCTGCTGATGTACATCTTTCACCATTCATGCCTAACCTAAGTCATTACCAGTCTGAAGCTTCAGTGGAGGTCTTTTAATGTGGATTAGTAATGAGCATTTTAATTATCACTCTGTGGACAAAGATTCTGCTGCTGTTTCTTTAGTCAAAATAGAGCAATGCCAAAGGTTTAGGATTAGAAAAGACTCATAAAAGCTGATTATTTTTTTTCACTTAGCTAGTGGCAAAATTGATATCTGCTCCCTGAAAGGATGTAGGAAGTTATTAGGCAATGGATAATTAACAATAGAGAGATGGAAAGGTACAGTAAGACTTCTATGCAAACAAATTAATTACTAATTCTTTATTCAGAAAGGATGATGTGATTCTTAAAGCTTGTCTGTTCTCAGTTCCAGTTACAAGTCAGAAGTATTAGCTAATAAAATGATGCAAGTAGAAAGAGCAAGTGTTCTTAACCAAGCCTGCCAAAGAGGAGTTTTAATTTCTGTTCTGACTTCCACAAGGTAAAACCTAGGCATTTGTTTTGTCATACTTTCTCCTAACAGTAGTGGAAAGTAACAGATGATGAGCAGAGAATTTCCTCTTAATTTAAGAGCTAAGCAAATGGACAGTCTGCAGTGATCTCCATGGGCTGTTGCAAAGTAAAGTCATTCTTCCTTCTATAAATTCTCCAGGTGTGATGTTAGACCTCTGGCTTGAGCATCTTCCTGTTTTCCTGTATCACTGAAGTAGCAAATGAACTATCCTGCCTATATGGGGGAGGATATTGACAGATATCTGTCAAAGCTGCATTAATTTTGTGCAACTGTAAATAACTCTCATTAAAAAACATAAGCATGTCATTTGTGCTCTTTTTTTTTTTTTTTTGGGGGGGGGGAAGTTAAGATACTTGTTTTCAAAATTAAAAAATTGAGTTTTAGCTATTACCTTTCAGTTGCTTTGCAACAGATGGAGCTGATGCACAGTGCCTTTCTACATTAAAATTTAATGTATGCCTCATTGATTCTTAAGTGTACTGGTGGTAAAAAATCTAGATTAAAATTGGTATTTTGAAAGATGGTCTAGTGTGGATTTTCTTTTTGGAAGGCCAGGAAATGAAAACATGAGTGTTTGAATGGTTAAGCTGTTTTACAGGGGAAAGATAAAGGTAGGTTTCCAGGTTTAGACTATTTCTTTAAAGTGTTATTTTACCACTTTATTCATTACTTTCATTTATAAACAATGGCTTTTCTCTTGGACTTTGTTCACCTTTTCTTGCATGCAAACCCTTCTAAGTGTGCTCATTGCGAGTCAGAGGAAAAAGAACTGACAGTAGCCATAAATCAAACATTAAAAAATACTCTATTATAGTGAAACAACTTATATGCAGATATAGCTAAATACTCAGGATGTTTTTAACAGCTATGTTTTCTATGAGGGAAAATGTCTATTATGAAAGTTGTAGAAATGGAAAGAAAAAACCCCAAATTAATATCCTGTGTTTATATTGTTGCAAAACTCTTGGGGAAGAATTAGGAACACTGGTAATGGAGTTGGAATTATGAGCTTAGTATAACAGGGTTTGTAGGGATGATTCATATAGGTAGGGCTTTGATTAAAAATGGCTTGCACCACCTTGAGGTAAGACTACTAGAAAAAGAAAATGAAATGAAGTATTATCTTGCATATTGGTCCAAGTGTGAACTTCTAAAGTTCAGAATACAGAATCACACCTGTACTGCCAGCCTCCAGACAAAGGTAAAAAAGCAGCAATGTAACCCAGTGAGTGCTTAATAGATTTCAAAACTGGAGGTGCCAGTTATTAGGTTTCCTTTGGTCCAGCAGCTGCCTGGAGCCAAGAGCACTGTACCGGTAGAAGGCTCACTCTTTCCCTGGAGATGTCTGTGTGGCTATGTATTAGGACACAGGTGTGCTTTGTGTTTGTTGTTTGATTGCTTTTTTTTTTTTTTTTAAATAAAACCTCTAAAGATGCAGTTGGGATCATCTCTTGCTATCAAAACCAAAGTATCTTGAAGATGCTTAACTTGCTTTTGGCAATCAGGGATGAGCAGACTGTGTGTGAAGATTGGAGATGATTTTTCGGACAGTGGTTTTGAAACGAGGTGTTTGCAGCCCTCCCTCCATCCCCACCCAAGTGTAATTGCTTCAAAGCAACAGAATTGCATATAATCAGAAAACATTTTTTTCCGTATCCTCTGGGGTCTGGTAGGTAAGACAGTATGGTAGTGCAAACCTAGGGCACAAAGCAGTGTAAAGGACAAGGATACCAGCTGTTCCACACCTTCAGTGGAACAGGAGCAAGAATTCCAATATTCTTTCCAATTTATTGCTTTGCCCCTGAACAGGAAGCTATTAATAAATTATATGAAGATTTGTTCTGCCATGGAGTACTAAGACTATACTAGAGTCTTGTGCTGAAAAATGTCTGTGATTCAGCTGAGATTTGATTGATCACTTAATTTAACCAAGTGATTAAATTAAGGCCATAGTAAGCAGAAAAGCTGACTGGACAAAACAGAAAATACTGTGAATTACGAAGAAAAGGTGAACGGTGATTTTTTGTGTGTGTGTGCATACTAAATGAATACAAATTTAAAATTATGTATCCAGATTTGGTATTTTACTGTACTAATATTTGGAAAGATAACACACCATATTAGCATTTTATTACCTTGATGTCTAGAATAATGAAAGATATCTATACTTAAAGGATTAAGTAGAGCATGAAATAGAAGTTAGAAAAGTGCTTAGAAAAAAGCAAATTTACAGAAAATTATAAACTCGGCATTGATAGATCTTGGCCAACCAGATGACATCAAGTAACTTCCACATCAGCTTGATCACACTGAATACCACAGAGTAAATTCTGGTGAGCTAGTTTTAGCTAAGCTTTCCAAATTTTAACGAGGAATTTTTTACTACGATTCCTGAAAGTGCTTTCCCTGTGCTTACAAAGTTGATAGTACAGATGTGCCACAAGTGTGAGTTGGGAATAAGTAAACTTCCCTGCTTATTTACAGCTGGTGATCAGGACATTAGTCCTGGGGCAGCATAGCTCAGCCCAGAGCCTGCAGTCGCATGTCCCCGTGCAGGGCAGCTGCCTTCAGTGCAGAGACTAACTCCCACGGCTCCCGCCTGTCACCTCTTTGTCACTCCTCTCCCTCCCCAGTTTCCTGCTGTTTCTCTTCCCTCCCTCCGCAGGGATGGCTTTTGGCACCTCGCAAACCTGTGACTCCAGGCAGAGGCTGCGTGGAACAACCACGAGGTCCTGTGACCCTGTTCTGGGGATTCAAATGTCCCCGACCCTGCGTCAGGGGAGGGGGTGTTGGAGGCTACACAAGCATGAGGAGGGGGAGAGAGAAAGTGGGACTGAACTTCCTAGTCTTTTGGGAGAGACCCGTGACCTAATGAAGCAGCAGTTCAGCTGCAGTCTTCTCTGAGGCTGTCCCACAGAATTTGACTAGGAGCCAATCAGTTGCAAACAGTAATTAAAAAGAAGTGACAGTGACTTCAAATAGCTTCCTAAATGGCATTTTCTGTACAAACTAATGACAAATACTTTGAGAGAAGAGAAGGCTTAGTGCATTTTAATATCTTTATAATGAATAAATCGTCTCCTTTGTAAGGTTAATGAAAACAGATACGGTGTGAAGGATGAAAATGTGGTTGCTATTTAGGAATTCCTTTCTAAAGTGTGCCCCTCTGCAGTCTCGGGCAAACAGTCTCAGAGGAACTGTGGTGTGAATTTGAGGTTTAATGCACCTAGCAACCTTGCTACCAAGTAGAAGCAGTCCATCTCAAATATTTACTAAACTGCATCTTAAGTCATATTCGCATATCTGGCCTTTCTTTGCGTTACACGGCTTTTGGTCTGCCATGTCATAAATTGTGAAAACCAGCATGTAATTAAGAATCTTTATTAATAAGACTTGTCATTGAAATAAGGGCAAGTATTCCAAACACAGAGCAAAATTCTGCTTTTGTATAGACTTTTGTCTGTTACGCTGACACTAAGTGGGTATTTTGATATGTCAAGTGACAAGATAAACACATCACAGTTTGCTATTGCTGCTTTTTATAGTTTTATAATGGATGCTCTTCCCTCTTGAAAAGGCACTATGCAGCAAAACTTCATTCATTGCAACTTGTTCCCATAGTTTAAGCTGGCATATAAACAACTTCAAAAATTGTCTAACCCATCTAGAGGTTAAAAAAAAGCACCACAATTCATTTCTTTGAAGTACCTTATTTTTTCTAGTCTTCCTTTTCCTCATTGCTTGTTAGGCGTAAACATAAGGAAAAATTAAGCATATTCCAAGTGTCTGTACCATCGCAGTCCCCAGCTCAGATGGCCATCGCTGTACGTGCAAGCAACAGGCAGTGCTGGGTGTCTGCATTCGCATTGCAGCTGATGGGGACGTGGGATTAACCTGCAGAACAGAGAGGATGGTAGCGATTTTCTTAGGGACTCTACAAAAACAAACCCTAGGATCATCACATAAATACCTGGAAGTCTACAGTTTTAGCTGGGTTAAATATACTTAACGTGTATATGTTGTTGTCTGACAGAACCGCAATAGCATTTTATGAAGCTTTTCTCCCAACCACTTGCTGGATATTGGCTAGAAGCTTATCGTCCCTTTTCAGTCGGGGCACGCTGCTGTTCCTTGATGAGTTGCAAGATACCATCTGGGTATAGAGGCTGGAAGTCTTATGTCACCGGTCCTCTCTGCATTTGAAATGGTCTCTGATTTTTCTGGTGGTTTGTTATTAAAAAATACCTCACCACCTGAGCTGTGTCAGAAGTCCAGCTTGTTCTTGGGAGAGTGCTTAGGTTTTGGTACGTTTTGCTCTGTAAGACTCTTAAGCAGCCAAATGTATTTTTAAAGTTACTGTAAATTCTCTTTCTATGTATGTGACCATAGTTACCTGGAATTGTTATGAAATACAGCAATGCTTTCAAGGTATAGCAGAATGATTTATCAGGAATATTGCATTTTATTTATTTTGAGAAATAAGCTGGAGTACAGTGTAAGCCCACTTTCTTCTGTGACTTGGTTTAAGTTAATGTGTTAATATTGCTCTGAGGATTTTAGAAACCCGTCTCAGAGGTCTGTAATTTAGAGTGCTACTGGCAGATAAAAGATCTTTCCTGTCCATTGTCTGATTTACTTCTCAGTGCTGGAGATGCTGCTTTCCTATCTCTTTCCCATGCCTTCAGTGTCATCTTTAAGGCAGCAATTTATCTTGTGTGTCTTCCTTCAGTGCCTGATCACTAATTGGCATTTCAAAGTGCTGTCATAATACATGTAATGGCAACTCAGATCAACTTTCCTAATTGTATTAAAATACCTGCAAAAATTAATGCAGTCTCTTTCACTGTGCCAATTCACATTTTCAAAATGCTGCTTGAAAAGACACTCATCCTATGCTGTGAAATGCCTGTGTTAAACTAATGAGAGGTAATCATGGCTTTAGGAGTTTATTCTAGTTTTGAACTTCTGTCCTATATTGGTTATTTTCTTTTGCTGGGCATGAGACTTCCAGGGCATGGTAAACTATGGCAAGGAAGAATTTCAGCAAGTTTTGTGATGGGTACAGATGGGGTGGCAGGGCAGGGAATGTCACTATTATTTTTCAGGGGTACGTTTTTTGAATGAAGGCGTTTTTTCCCCTATATGAGTGTGGGCTTTCTGAAACTTAGATGAATGAAATATGATTGCTCTAAGCTTTTTATTATTTGTTGGCATATTTATGACACTGGCTGATTGCTTGTGTTGCAGCTTGCCATGCAATTGGTTTATGCAAGGAAAAAAATAGAAACAAGTTCCCAATAAATAGAACTGAAGATATTTTTAGAAGCTTACTGCTTTCAGACCCTGATCAAATAACACACACCATGTTCTGTCAACACCTTCTGATGAATAATGAAATGATGCTGGCTCTCCATATAATGGAAAGAGGGGGATTATCCCAACACTTGAATCTGTGCCTGTTTCTGCATACTTTATGTAATAGTTGCTAATTAATAATAACAAATTATGAAGCTGGCAGTCATAAGATATTGGAGATTTAGAACAAATGTTAACCACTTACTGTTCATAAATCATAAAAATATACATTGTTTGCTGATGCACAAAGCTGCATTTAAGATGTTTGTGGATCATTTTCACCGAAGAGAGCTTGCCTGTTCTAATTTTTTACTGAGAAATTCTTCTTGTGGAAGGGCTTTTGCAGGCCTTTGTGGAGTCAGTTTTGAAAAACCTACATAAATAGGTATACTGCCAGGATCTGGAATCAGGGGGCTGTTTGGTCCTGGAAGCAGCTCTAGGAGCTGAGGTATCCCAGAGTAAATTGCCATTTGTATTGCTTATGCTGCCTAAATTGCACTTCTTTAGTGTAAGTATGTAGCAATGGTTTTGGTTAAGAAAGACTCACTTGTGAATAATTTCTGCTCATCTCAAAATCCCAAAGATCTCTATTAAATTTGGTGAAACTGATGCTGCTAGTTGGTGTCCTGTTAGCTAGCTGGCTTTGGGAGGGGAAAGCCTTAGTAAAATACCTAGTTAAATGCAAAGTGTGCAAGCTACTGCCTGTAAAAATAGTGTTCTGTTACTTTGAAAAATACATTCTAAAAATGTCAGTGCAGAGCATTTCCTACTTTGAAATCCTGAATAGATGGTGGAAGACACTAATACCAAAGCTGAAATAGGTTAAATGGATTTTTAGTGTCATTTTGTACCAGTGCTGCACTATGTGTTACCTGTTTCTGTGTTCCATTTTCTGAAAAGTAGAGTCAATTACTTCTGTAGCCGTGAGAGGTGGGCTAAACAGGATGCATGCTCTAACAAGGTGTCAGGTAGCTGATGCACAAGTAACAGCATTTAGAAATAAATGATCTTGATGTTCTGTCCTTCACGAGTCAGAAGGTCAAGTGGTCTTGGTACTTTAAGCAGCTGCTGAACGTACTAAGTTACATGTAGAACTGGATGTATAATACGAGTATTTTGTTTCAACTCATGTAAACTACTTAATCTGTCTCAAGTTCTCTTTTCTTTAAGATCCAAATGATGGGAATATTAGTGATTTTTTTGAGCAACATTTATTGTATTTTTCTTCCCAAGAAATCAGTCATGATACTGAAGTTGAGTAACTTGCATGATATGCACAAAAGTTATTGTGCTTTATGTAGAAAATACAATAGAAAGCTAATAATAATGCAGAACATCTAGTAAATAGTAGAATGAAAATTTAACAACTCAATTATGTCAGTTTCATTATTAATACTATTAATAATGTTTTAAATTACATCTGGGGATGCTATTTTTGAACTGAAGGAACAGCTATAATTCCATAGGAAAGCTGCTATCTGAAATGGATTTACTGTAGTTTTAATAGATGAGATTTAAAAAAAAATGCAAGTATGTCAGAAATTATGCAAGAAAACTAATATGTAATAGTCAAATGCCTTCAATGACCTTTCTGTTTTTTGTGTAGCTTTTGTTTAAATCATATTTTTAAGCACTAGAAACTGATCTCCAGTGTAACCATTTCTGATGTGGTTTGCTTGAATCTTTCCACAGTGTATAATATAACAGCACAAAATATAGCCAGCACCTGAATCTTCAATATATTTAAGAAATAAGCTTAGAAGTAATTTTCTTCCTAACATGGATGCAGTATCCAGATTTCCTCCATGGAGATATATTCACAGGCTGCCATCAGTTGGAATTTCCTTTCTTTCCAGGAAGTACAAGAAAATCAGTCTTGATCTTGGTGAGGGTGTCCTTTGGTTTCTGTTTTTACCTATTTAGGTGAGTTCAGGTGGTCCTTAGATGGCAGCTACCTGTCTTTTGGGGCAAGGGTTGTAGTTACAGTGAACAGCAAATGTATTTGGAGCCCAGAATGTCAGCTGTGAAAAAGGTAGCTATGGGGATCCTGGACAGCTGAGCTCTTAGGAGTGTGTGTGGGGATCAAGAAAAAGGTGGATGCAGTGGCGACAAGGGAGAAGTAATGGAAGGAGTAAGAAACAAGGAAATGAAAGATAACTTCAAGTAATGATATTCACATTTGGTTTTGTTTAGGCTCAGCTGTAAAAGTGACTGACTACATGCAAATTTAAGATATATCTTGTCCCTCAAAGCAACTGAGAAATTATTTTGTTCAGGTTCTTTATCTCAATTTTACATTGGTCAGACGATACTGGGATTTTGAGTTCATTCTTTCTGAAGGATTGGCCAAAAATACTGCTTTTGGTTTTGTGTTGGTTTCCATTGCAGGAAACATACCTTGATAAATCCTGAAAGTTTTAAAAAAAACCCCAAAAAATAAAAGACAAAAACTAAACCAAAAAAAAACCTACCAAAAAGAAATTAACAGAAACAACAAAAAAAATCCAACAAAACCAAGCAAACTGCACGGAGAGCACTCAGAAACCCTCTGTGATAGCCTTAAGAGTCCTCTGAGCCCACTGTGGAGTTTGTTCTTCCGTGGCTTGCTTTAGGAAGGTTTGGTTTCTCTGAACCAAGCCATAAAGTGTGTGTTTGGTTCTGGATTGCTCTGAGCTCTGGTTCTGATGTTGGGGGAGTGTGTGTGGAGGAAAGACTTATACATGCTGATTTGCTAGGTATGGCTTAAATATCCAAGCAACAGATTAGTAGGGTTTTTACAGATGTATTGAATTTTCATTATCATTCCTGTGGAAAAGAAAAAGTGCATGCAGGATCTTAAAATGAAGAAGGGAACCTACTGATGCAAAACACCTGCAACCTTAAACCATTGAGCCTGAACTGCAGTCTCTTACACTGCACCTAAAATGTGTGTCATTAGTGGCCAGTAAGTGCAGTGCAGTAACTTGAAATTTATCCTGGGTCTTAGCTGGGTGGCCAGGAAGCCTGTTTGTCCCCAGTTGCCTCACTGACCACTTGTGAATTGATTTTTCCTCATGAGAAGAGTCACTGTGGAGGCTGGAAGAACCTTCTGGCGCTGGCTCTGCCCAAGCCAAGGGGGTGGTGGTAGGGAGCAAAAGGAGGGTTCTCTGGGTAATTTTTCTGGTGCTTTCAGAGAAACTGGTGTAACTTGCTTCTGTCTTCAAACAGGGGAGTAAGGAAATTAAAATCTTGGTTAAGCCTGGCTGAGGGCAGGTCTTAAGGATAGTTCTTCTTGGTATTAAATAATTCAGGAAAAAGGAATAGGATGGAGATAGATATATAGATATATATATATATATAGAGATATATATATATATAGATATAGATATATATATATATGCGCATATAAAATAAGAGGCCAGTATATCTGATCTCAGTGAACAATCTCTTTACTACAGCATGATCTTTTTAAGAGTATGAATTTCTGTCACAGGGACTGCTCTACAGTACCTCCTGCTTTTTACAGAACTGTTCAGAAAGTGTGCAGTGAATTTGTTATGATTTTACAGCAAGATATCAAGTATTTCACATTTACTTTTCATGTAGACATGCTGTGCACAAATTGGGCTGCAGATTATTGCCCAAAGTCCTTGCAGAGAGATGGTAGGAGACCATTTGTACGGGTTTCTGTTCAATATGAAGGAGCTTGAATGGCTTGAAAGAGCTGACTTAACTGTTTAAAATATTAGGCATCTAACAATCTGGGCTATGATAAGCTATCTTTTACAATAAGGAATCTGCACACTTGAGGAATCTTTCTGAGTACAGAGATACAAGGCTGGAGTATGGTTCCATATTTTTTTAATGTAGTGTGAAAGAGCCTAATAACACTGATGTACTTGAAATGCATTTATCTTTAACAACACTGTATCATCATGGACGTGAGCTAGATGTGATATCTATGCCTGTAGTTGGATCTGTAAGGCTAAAATACTTTATGGAAATACTGAGAGATGGTGGGAAAGACTTGTTGATCATTTTGGAAACAAGCATGTTGTTAGTTGATAGCATAGCAGAAGACTGTACATGCTTTCAGTCAAGGCCTGTAAATGTCATGAGGCCAAAAGGGTTTAGTCTTCCACCTTAAAACACAAATTAATATGTGAAATAGTGCATTTTTTTTATTAAATTTTTAAGGCACTGGTGAGAACTTGCAGAAATGAGATATGGGATAGAATGATATAAAAAGTGGAATTAGGCCAAGCATTGTCTCCTGCTTCACAAGACGTATGCTAAAGGAGGGCAGAGCTGAAGTTTTACTGTAGGATTTGATTTCCTTAGATTTCTGAGAAATCCAAATCTGAGAACATACTGAAATTTTTGAGGGATCTTGGGGCTGCTTTGCCCAAACAGGTGTGGATTCACACTGAGATTACTCCACAGACAGATCTGAGATGACCCTTTTTATAGAAGTTCCAACATGACAGTTGTTCTTGAAAGCAAGTATCTGAAGAGTGTCTACAAGTGAAAGAGGGCTGGTGTACCCCATCAAGAACAAGGAAAAGTGCCCTAAGTTTTTCTTCTTTTTGAGCCTCTAAAAATGTTATCAAAGCTGTCAGCTCTGCAGGAAGTCTGGTCTGCAAAATTGGCCAAATCCTGGCAGAGTTCAAGCTGCTGATCTGAAAGTCAAGTGGCAGTGCTGAGTACCTGGGCAGTGCGATGGGGGAACAGAATAGCTCCTGGCAGAAAATAGCCACTTTAAAGTTTTCCTGCACTCACTTAAAAGGAAAGGGAGCTCAGACTTAGTTAACTGCTGACTGAAATGCTGACTGAACTGTTTAAAAAGCATTGTTTGATTTATTTTTATTTTTTTTAAATATATGTTTGTAATGGCAGGAGAGAGTACTGAGGTAAAAACATGAAGGAATTTGATTAAGATTCATGGAATGGAAAGCAGCAAAGCTGTTAGCCCTTCCTGAAGTAGAAAGCTGGACTAGTCAAACTCAAGTAAACCTCTGACTGACAATATACACTATGCCAGATAGCCATGCTTTTTTAAGCTTCATAAAGACAGTTTGTGGCCTTGCTCCCAATTTTCTAATGTTTTTACTTTTTCTAATTATTCAGGCTTTTAGCATCTCACAAAAGGGCCTTGACTGCACAGTATGGCAGGTGCTTCAAAGACATGCCAAGAAATGGCTCTTCTCCCTTCCTCCTCCTCCCAGAAATTACTGCTGTAATTGTGGTAAAAAAAGCTTCTGACCTTGGTTTTTCTTCTGGTGGTTTGATTTGGGTTTTTTTTGGGGGGTGGGTTATTTGGTTGAGGGTGTTTTTTGTTGTTAGTTGGGGGTTTTGTTTTTGTTTGTTTTAATTAAAAACACCCAATCAAAACCCTCACGGCTATGTCTATCTGGTGTGATCTGGATGGCATAAGCATCTAAGCGTCTTTGCCTCTTCGCCAGATTCCCTGGAGAAGCTGTCAGGACTCTGCCAAGCAGCATCCCAGCACTGAGCACCTCTACCCAGCCCTGCTAAAACCTCCTGCTCCCCTCCAGAAGTTGTGCTGTGTCATACAAAGCACCTCAGTGACTTGAAACATGAATCTTTAGTCCTTTGGAGTGTTTTTTGTTTACTCTGTAGAATGCTTGGATTTACTTTTGGTTTTCTGCTTTTGCTTTAAATTCATGTTTTATTTTGAGTGAAAAGCAAAAATGGAGGAAAAACAAGTAGCTCAGCTTGCTTTGCAAAGTTCAACTTGTACAGAGCACTGGTGTAGGAGCTTGGAATTGTGCAGATCAGTCCCTGTGGCACAATTCAGTTGACATTAAGGTTTGTAGGAGATTTTTCATTGACTTGGTGGAAACTAGATGAGGCTCTTAAATTATGCATAAGCAGTCTGCTGACTGCCTTGGTATGAGTGATTTTTCACCTAGTGAAGATAGAAGGAATGTTTTTAAGGCTATTATTGCAGTTTGCAGCTCGACGCAAATTGCTCTTGCATTTGTTAGACTCTGCACGCTTTCTTCAGTACATTAAAGTTTGATATGCATAAAGTGCAGCACTGATCTGAGATTTACTCAGGACTAAGGGCTGGGCAGTCAATTACCACAGCCGTGGTAAGAATGCTTTCTGACAGGATCTTAATAAAGACCTCTGTAGAAGTGGAAATTATACTTCAGCTCTACACTTCTCTATTCTTGTCTCTTAATGACTGGCAGTGGTAAAGGCAGCAGGACTCCTGCTGTAATACCTGAATGCAAGTAAGGAAAATAACTGAGGTTTAGGGAGGTACTTGGGGTCACATTACAGAAATCTAGCAGTCTCATATGGTTTGCATTCCAGGCAGGTGTGTCTTAGAGGCTGTAGGGAAGGCTTCCCCTGCACCCTGTGATGCTGGGAGCAGAGACCCGCTGCCAGGACTGAAGGGAGAGCTGGGACCTCTCTTCACTCGCTGCTCTGTCTCTTGCGGCAAACCTGTGCTAGTGGACGCTCTGCTCAGGGCTGTCTCGCTGATTTCTGAGAATACCAAATCTCTCATGATGGATCTTATGTTTTGAATTTCCATGGGATTTGGTCATTGAGGATGGTCGCTGGCTGTCGTACTAACACCAAAGATGAAAGCCGTAGGGGTGGTGACTGCTGATCTGCAGCTCCAGAATTGTGATAGCACTTTCAAGCAGTGGGGAATGTCTCTGAGAAGAAAGCAGAGGGGAGGGAAGAGTTGTCTGTACTGAGATCCCATTAACATGGTTGATCTCAAATGTGGACTGTGCAAAACCCAGCTAACGAGCAGGAGATAGGTGCAGGTACCAGGAGCTGAATGTAGCAGTGTTGCGTACATGGCTAGAGATCCAGCAGTAGAAGTAGTAATAAAATATGTGTTTTTTCAAATAGGGTGATTTAAAAATTTGTCAGCTATATGAAGCTACAGAATCTCTGTGAAGAAACAAGTTGATTGCAGCAACTGTTGAGTTTGTACCCCTGCTGCTTGTAGCACTGTTCCCTGCTCTGATCAAAATGATGATTATAAAGTACAGCTCTTGAAATTACACCATTTTGTTCTGTTAGTCATCATTTTTTGTACTGAATACCATTCAAATATTTTCTCACTTTAGCTGATATTTTCGTCTGAAAAATTCAATTGTCTAGAAAACAAACTCAGTACATATTTAAGGAAAACAGTCTGTATTTATGCGTTAACATTTAAACTGCTGCAGCCCGATTTCTTACATTTAGGCATGTTAGGAGGAAAATAGGTCTATATATTTAAAGCAAGAAGAAAAAAAATTCCACAGTGATGTCAAATGGTGGTACCAGTGCAATTTTTTTCTGAAATGAACCACTGTATACTGAGATAATTTCTTGTACAATTAATGGGGTAGACACTTGAAAAGCTGTTTCAAACATACTCTTAGGGCTTCAGGCTTTTCTTGTTCCTGTAGGGCTAGGTTGTGGTAAGGTGTGTTTTGTGATCTGCTGTCTGTGGAACAGAATGTGGACCTTAGCATGTTCTTATGGTGTTATAATGAGGCTTAAACTTTGTTATAATATGGATTTAAATAGTATAACATTGAAACTGTTTTTAAGTTCCAAGTAATTCTTTGGAGAATGTGTTCTCCAGCAAGTCATGTCACTTCCTGAGATGCAGCTTTAATACACTTCAAAGCTCCAGCAAGAGCAAGGCTTTGCAACCAAATTATTTCCCTGTATTGCATCCAGCCACAGGGAAGGTGCAGAATTCAAATGTGTGGAACAGCACACTGAGGAGCCTTGTCTTGCCTTTAAATTTGTCGCATGATAAAGAACAACCCTGAAAGCTGCTGTTGTACAGCTAAGAATATAAAAGATGTTGCTGAAATAAGTTGCTTGTAAAAGCGACTATGCACTAGATTAAAACTGAGTTGAGGATTTATTTAGGTGGTATTTATATGTGGACGGGATGAAGCCACGTTTAGGGTTCAGTAAGACATGACTTCTGTTGGTTTGTTTGTGCAAAAGTAGATTTTATTTCTGAGTAGCTGAATAAAAATGCTTAAAAATAATATTCCTATAACTGCATAACATGGCTAACACTTGGAACTGACTATAGAAATTATGAAAAAATATATTTTAGTATCTTTCATTAAATATAACTGTTCCTAGTCTTTGAAAATACCATGTTGTTCTTCACAGGTGAGATGGAAAATTCACTATTGATCTTTTGCAATTGTGCTTCCTCGATTGAAGAACTATCTAGGCAGTTAAATACAGAAATTGGCTTTAATTCTCTTAAATTGTTCTGTGCTGCTACTGTCAGGTGTTAAGTAGCTCCTAGATTTCTTATTACGGTGAATAAATCGCCTTGATATTGAGGAGCTAAGCATTATAAATCCCACTGTCATAAATCTTCCTGCTTAACAGAATAGGAGTTGCAGTGCTCAATGCCATTAGGAGTTGAGCTCAGTGATTCTGAAGTACTTGGAGTAGCTCCGACTCTGGGAGTGCAGCATTTTAAGATTACAGGGCTTTGGAGCTTGTAGTCCTTTTGTATTACCAGCTTTTAGTCCTCTGTGCACTATTGCCCAAACTGAAATACACTGAAATACTAATTTTGAAACTGGAAAAACAGGGCAGACAAAAACACCCCCTAGTAATTTAAACTCTAAGGACTTACTAGATCACACTGTACAAAAACCCCCCTTAATGCTGGGTAGGGTGATTTTGGGATGAAGAAAAACATTTAAATGTGAAACCTGCAAGATAGGAGAACCATTTTTGACACAGATGTTGGCTGATTGCAAATATATTGGAGATGCTTCATTTCTGTACAGATTTTTCTGCAGGGTAACTGTAGGCATGTCTAACTGTCAGCCAGCAACATGTGGGCTTATCTACCTACTTTTTACAATGGGGATGAGCTTTGCAGCAAACTGAAACATTGCTGGGAGGACTTGCCCTCTCCCCCATCCTCCTGCCCCAGGACAAAGAAAAATAAAAAACTAATCCTCTAAAGTTCCTTTGACATATGGATTAAAAAAACCCCAAAACTGTATATTTAAAAATCATAGCATTTTCCCAAGTGTGTTTTTATTACATATTCACACACACTTGAAATATAAGAAAAAGGAAAGTTCTTGCTTGTGGGAAATGTTCTAGGTGTTGTTGGAGAAAACTGCATGTTTCTCCTGTCTCTGTCATGTCTTCCCACCCTTTCTTGCAGCCACCTGATCACTGTGAACCTGGTTTTGCAGATAGTCTATCACTACACCAAAAAGCATTCTTCCCTCTCAGTTCAGCACTCTGTAGTGCTGTGAAGTTTAAGCCTTTCAATGGAGAAGTGGTTCTGTAACAAGTCAGAACATTTTTCCTAGTGAAAGAGGATTGTTTTCATTCAGTCACCGTACCCTGGAGTGACTATATTAAATTAGATTATGTTAATTTGTAATTTTGCCACACTTAGGTAGGGACAGATTTTGTGAACGTGCATGCACATGCCCTAATATCTAAATAAGTATGTGTTGGGCTTGAATGACATTGCTGAATTACATGGTTTTACTGCCTTCATTGAAACAGTTCCTGAGCCACTAGGAATAGAATATGGCCAGCTATGCTAAAGCAACTCTGCAGTTTTATTAGAGCAGTTTTATACTCATTTGCCTAAATCTGATTTTGAGATTACTGTCATCTGAGGGAGATTTGTTCAGGTGTTTTGCTACTGCTGGAAGTCAGAGGGTTCACCTGGATATTTTTTGGTGCAAAGTAGTATTAATAGCTAACATTAGTCATGGTTCAGATAAAACCTGAGCCTCAGAACTTCTCTTAGCTTGCCTGTGTGTAAAGCAGAAGTAGAGCTGTGATTCTGAGTAACTTGTGCATTCCTGATATGCTCTGAAAGGAAAATGCACGTGATGATGTGAAATCAGTGGTAAGCCTTGACTCCTTGTGTCGACTTAAAATGATTTTGTAAATGATGATAAGGGCTTATGTTCAAGGTCAAGTGAGCCCTGCTTATGTCTAAACTGTTTATGAAAGGCTACTGTGAAAAACCTTTATCAAGTTTCTGGAACAAAGAATTTGCAACTCTGGGATGTAAATGAACCAGTCATGGGAGACAAAATGAATAACAGCAATCTTTTTTCAAATTAATGCTTCCTCTCTGCTTGCCTGCCTTTTCCAAGCCAAGGGGGTGTGCAGAAGGGAAAGCCCAGCATTCTGCTCCCTAACAGGGGACTGTTGCTGTTTCAACCTGAAGAAGGATGTAGTATTGCTACAGGACAAAAAGGGAATTCAGTCGGTAGTGTTCTGTTGAACTGAATATCGCCAGGGAAAGGGTAGAGACATCATGGCACTGGCAGCCTGCTGTGCAGCAGGTGTTTTTAGGGATTTTGCAGCTCTTTTCTTTCCCATCTCAAGATTAGCTGAGGCTTGCTATGGCCACGGGGGCGAGTGTCGCTGGGACTGGGTGACTGATGCTCAAAATCTGCAGCCTTATCAGTTCAAAGACACTTTATACTTTTCCCTTTCTATATTCCTGTAAGAGGAAGATTCACCTCTTTTGCGTTTTGACTGGATTAAAAACAAAAGACATAGCCCCCTTTTACAGGCTGCTTTTTTTGTAAGTGTCTCATTAGCACTTGCTGCTTGCGAATAAATGATTGGCTACTGGAAATGCATTGAAGTTCTAATTGCCTTTGCTTTATTCGCAGAGAACTATCTGAAGATCTTTAAAGCCTGTATTTTTCCACTTCCTGCCTTTTTCTAGACCTCTTCAGTGCTGATGCTTTCTAATAAAAGCTGCAAGCCTTTAAATGAGTTGTCTTCCTTGCAGCTTGGCTTTCTCTTTTCAGTCGTCTGAATCAAAATTGGAGTGACTTGTCTTCTGGTGGAGGAAGGACAGCTGCTTTTTTATTAAAACCTGTAAGGAATGTTTAGTCTTCCTAAATTTGACAAGCTTGGGTCCAGTTTGTCTGCGCTGGCTATTGCAAACAACCATGGAGCAGCACTGCCTGTGTTTGGCCTGGTGGACTGTCTGCTCTGCCCTCCGCTTTGTTCAAGCCTTTGGTGTTTTTCCCAAGCCCAACTCTTAAACCAGTTGAACTGGGAATTAAGGGAATCCCAACACTTTCCAAATTCTCTAGTTCAGAACATTCACAATTATGTGCTTACAACTGGTTCAGTGTGTTTTGTTGTTTTTTGTTTTTTTTAATTCCCATATTTAAAAAATAAATAAAAGAAATCCATGTATATGGCTGTATTTCATCCCATTATTAAAGTATTAAGGAGTTTTTTCTCAAAGCACAGCCTTCTGTGGTAATATCTTCAACTGTTCACTAAATTTAAGTCTTCACCAAACAGTTTCAGTATTAGCTTTTTCATATTTAAGACAAAGGATTATTTTTGAGGGGTCAAAATTCAGTATTTTCTTTAAAGCTGTCTTCAAAGGATTTTACAAAAATGTTAGAAACCACTTGAATAGATAAAAAATACTCATTGAAATCGCTGGATAAGGTTGTTCTTCCCTCTTTCCACCACAGGGAGAGACAAAGATGTGAAGAGCAGGAGGAAAAGGAATGAAGAGAACCTATCTTGTGATACAGTTTGATTTCAGCTAATCCATTGCTGAGCACTTTCTGCTTTGAGAGATCCAGGATAGAGTTTGTCTGTTGTTACACTGTTACTGGATACAGTTTTTTTCTAACGAAGTACTATGTAACATGAAAGACTTTCTCCGTTTTTCTATATTTCTTGTGTTCTACCTTTGGTCTTTGGTCGTCTTTGGTCAAAAGGCGTGCATCATGTGCCATTTCTATTATTCAGCCAAGATGTGGTTAGAAGCTGAATGTGTACATAAATATGTACATAGATACTATTAACTTCAAGTTATTTTGGTCGTAGGGAGGGGAAATACTAAATTTAGGCACACATTAGTAAACTTATCAAATGGTTATAAAATTAGTCTTAAATAACAAAACTGAAGATTTGGTAAATTATTTTACCTATTTTTAATCCCAAAGCAAATTTTTAAAACTGGATTATGACTTTGTTTGAAATTTTACCAGGCTTTTTCTTTTTCTTTTCCTAAAATGTAGGAAAAAGCTTACATTACAACTCTTCTTTTTTTTTTTTTCCCCATGGTGTGAAAAATCTCAACAGTTAAAAATTTGCCCAAATGCTGGCATTGATTTACGTACAGGACCAAAAAGAGCAATGTGTTACACCTCCTGGATCTTTGTGGGCCTGAGTCGAGGCTGTCACTGTCAACCAGAGCCTGTGGGCTTGTTCTGTGCCACTTTAAGAATGGGTTGGTGTTACTTTCTTACTGAATGCTATGTGCAAACGAAATTTGAAATAATGGAGTGAATTACCCTACTCTGCTCACTGTGTGGAATAGTAGAATGAGTGAGTTAGGTTTATATGTGATAACAGCTCTTCATTCTGGGAAGTGCCAGCAGAAACAAGTGTGCTTGTTATCAGGTGGAAAAAGGGTTGGGGAGAAGGGACACAATAGTCACTTTAACCTGTATCTGATGCTTTTAAAGGAGAGATTCACGGTGTCTTAAGAATAAAAGATAAGTTAGTCAGATTTAGTGCCTGGAGTTCACTTACTTGAGTAGCTTCCAGTACTTCCAGGCTGAATTAGTACTGGTATAGAGATTCCTGCTATATGAAGTTTTAAAGCCTCAGTTTAAAAATGAAGCGTGCATGCCAACTGCAAAACTTGGATTCCTCAAAAATACCGCAGCATTTTTAACTGTTTTCTTACTCCTGAGTGTTTAAATCCCAAGAGGTTGAAAGCCTAGCTGGTAGCTTAAATGGGCAGTGAGCTGGGCAGCGTTGTTTCTCCTACAGATGCACAGCCCCCAAATCAACACTATGTTTCCTTCACTTGAAGCCAAATGCGTTCAAGTCCTCTTAACTTTTAGTACTTAAATACATGAGTTTAAAGGCTGGAGACAAGATCAGGATGAAGCTTTATAATTTGCTTATTCTTGCCGAATGAAAAAGGAAGATACTCACTCCCTTTCTGCTGTGAACACAGTTGGCAAGAGCGTGATATGGCATTCTGCTTTACGTTCTGCTCTGTTATTATTATTATTTATGATATGGTATTCTGCTTTATTTTCTACTGCTGCTCCTTAAAAATGAGCAAGCCAGTTGCAACAGTGAGATTGCTGTGTATTGATCCCTGCCACCCCCCGCCCCCATTTGGTTTAAGGGAAGAAAAAACCCAGCCCAACTGTTGAAGAAAATTAAATGGTGGTACCAACACTTGGTGCGTTTCTTGGTTATGGAAACATTTCTGCTGCATTTTATGCGAAGGGTCAATTAAATCACCTGGGCTTAAAGCTTCCGGGTCCGAGGACTTCCTAAAATGATGGACAGATATTTCAGAGGAATGTTATTCCATAATACTTGTAGTAGGAGGCACCTACAGTGTCAGATTTTCTTGGTTATCCATTACATGTTCCCTGAGAAGTGTTGTCATCTTTTGGAGCGGCTTTTTAAATGACTGAAGATAAAATAGCATAGTGAATTCATAAGTGGAGAAAGTGGGAAGAGCAGTGCCCCACCAAACCAGTTACTGCGGAGAGTGATGGTGGAATGGAGACCAAACCCCTGCAGGGACAGAGATGGCAGAGGACTTGTGTAAGCTGTGGGAGAAGCCATGCAGGAAAAACCTGCCCTGTAACGTTATTGCATTGCTGGTTAGCCTTCTGTGCAGATACAGATTCTAACTATCTTTCTCCATAGCTTCTGTACAAGTAATTTAATTTTTTTTAAAATAGAATATATCAATCCGTAAGTGTTGTTCAGATGGTTTATGTTAACTCTTGTCAAGCTGTAATTTTCACACAAGCTGCTCTTGAATTAAGTCTGTGTCGATACAAGTAAAATCTCTAGCCAGAAGATACTGTTGGTCTGTTCTCAAACAACAGAATTAAAGGATGACTTTGCAGCAAATAGCATTTACTCTTAGACTTTCTATGAGGATATGAAATAGCCATTTCCTCATGAGAATATAGGCCAACTTCCAATTACTTTGTTAAATTCTTCAACCAGCTGAAGAAAGGGGCACTCTTTAAAGCAGAAGGGAAGAAGATGGAGGTGTTTCAGGTATTCATCTTGCACTTCAGTAAAAGTTAAATCGCTTTTTATAATGTTTTATATTGTTAATTATTTGCCACCTTTTCTGTGTTGTCACATACTTCAGATTCTCACTGAAATAATAATTTTCCTTCATGAAGGCAAAAAAAAAAAAAAAAAAGGATGGAAACTCTGGCATGTAGCATGATAGAACCCCTGTAGTAGATGTTTTATAAAGAGAATGTCATGTACAATTTTATAACTTTCCTGAATTTGTGAACATTTTCAAGTTATTTATTCACATTAGACTAAAATCTAGGTCTGGGAATTTTGTGAACTTGTTTCATTTATAGGGTGCATTTATTTCTTTTTATCAGTGTTTCCTTTCATAGTCTAACCCCAACCTTCCTACCTTTTAGAGAGTGCCTGTGTCCTGCAGCATGCACCCAAGAGGTGAGGCTGATTCACAAACCCTCAAATCTGTTTCCCAGTAAATAAAACAGGATAATGCTTATCTGCTAGATAGTTATCTACCTCACACCAAAAAATAATTCACTAATGTTTTGAAGTGATTTGAAAAGTAATATTAAGTATTAGGTGTTATTTGTCTAACTTAAACATAGACAAATGTGTACTTTTTGTAGAGAGGAATGATTAAGACCATCTTGTGTGTATCTAACGGACTGTCAAGCTAAACCTTACAGAATATTTATCCTTCCGTACAGCATAAGATGCTTTGAAAAATCCAGAATTCCCCCCAAATTCATTGTTTTAACATACCTTTCATAAAAATATTAAAATTGAAATAATATCTGTTTTATAAACTTGTAATTTTACTTTGCCAAGACCTAAATGCAAAGGTATGAAGAGAGAAAGCCTGAGTAAAATTGATGACCAGATTTGGTGCCAAGAAATTAGCCTATTTTTCAACTGTTAATGAGTGCTTTTTGATCCTTAAGAAATTACTGCTGCCCTTCACACACGGTGCTGGCTGGTTTTCCTCATCCATGGAAGGAGCATTCCAGTTGCACTAGTGTTTCCTTCCTACCTGCCGGGAAAGCACAGCTGCAGAACTAAGGCTCTGTAGTAACTTCTGTGTTACACAACTCTTCTGAATACACTGCTGAAGGTTTGTGTGCCTGGGATGTGCTCCTGAATGAGAAGTATGCTGTAATGGTGGCAGAGGTTTCTGTTCATTAATTTCCAGCTTTAGTAATAAAAGAGACAAGATCAAGAAAAGTCATTAGACTCTAAGCCCATATTCATGGGATGCTTAATGGATTAAGTGTGCCCAGAAAGAGCTCAGCAAACTGAATACAGAAAGGAAATGAGAAATAGCACTGTGGAGCTTGGGACCTGGAGCTGTCTCACTTGTGTTCAGCCCAGTCCTCTACTGGTCCCAGAGCTCAGCAGCACTGGGAGCCTGGGCTGGCCAGTGGTCTGTCAGCAGCAGCCTGTTACTAGTGATCGTGCCTTGCTGATGTGCTGAGGCCTAGGATAATCTTGGTGTCAAGCTACAGCGGATGTTTTAATGGTGCTCAAATTATTCACCTTTGATAATTCTTCCCTGGACAATATATAATATGTTCCTTTGCTAATATGACAGAATTCAATCTAGAGGCTGATAGCTGAGAAACAGCCCAAACCCATTTCTACCTCTGGTTGGTTGGTGGTATCCTGTCATCCTGTCTGTGTCAGTACCTGCTGCTGATCAAGTGATCAAGTGACAAGATCAAGATCAAGTGGCACAGTAATGCTTTCTCAGGATTCAGTTACAAAAAAAATTAAACATATTTAAAAATCTGGGGGCTTAAGTTGGAGGACTTTATGTTGTAAGATTTGTTTTGTTTCAGCCCTGTCATGCATGTAACTGTTACTAGCAGCATATTTAACTCTATATTATTTTTTCATGTGTAACTATTCTTGCAGTTTCTGGGAGGGCTTCTTATAAGTAGGTACTAATGGTCTCTAATGACCCTGGGAGGATTCTCATTTGCCATTTTGGTTTTGATAGGTATCGTAGAAGCCAAGTTTTATATTTTGTCTGTGCTTCTTAAAACACCTTCCTGCTTGTGCAGTACTGAATGTAGCTAAAGAATCCTTTTTGAGGTGAGATAGGTGACCCATATAAATGTCCCGATCCGGTGTCAGGGGAGGTTTCGATATGATCCCAAGAGCGAGATTAAGACACAAACGAGGTCAAATGCTGTACACCCAAAATAGGTTTTTATTATTAGAAAAGTGGTAGCGATAGGGCAGAATAGAAGGAAAAGGCAGGAAAAAAAGCAAGGATGCAGAACAGAGCTGCAAGAGCAGTCACCACCATGGATCCAGCGGCGTCCCGTTGGTCCTCAGTCTTCAGTGGTGAATGCTCATGGATCTGGCTTCGATGGTGGATGCACAAGAGCAAGATTTTCTGCTGCCTTTTTAAGTTCATCATACCAGCTGATCAGCATAGCTGCTCACCTTCATTTTTTTTTCTCTGGTCCAACAGGTTTTGTTGCATCCGGCTTCAAGGGCAGGAGCGTTTGCCTCTTACCAGTTCATGCGCAACGCATGCGTGGGGTCTGGCCTATGCCATAGACCACAAACGGCTCCAGGATGGGGCCAGCTCAGTCCACGTCTGCCCCTTTGAGGCTTATGTAAAGAGTCTGGACAATGCAACCACCAAGAAGTGGGGGTGAAGCATCCTTCAATACACTCCCGCTTCTCTGGGCAGCATCCCCCAGACCAGTTCACAGGTCAGAGCAGCTTCTCTTGGAGGTTTGCACAGACACAAGCTTTGAGACAGCCATAGGACATTTCAGTCTCTCACAATAAGACAGAAAAGACTACAGAAATACGGGGGGGTATAGAAAGGTGTGGTTGTATTGCATGTGTTTGTAGTGAAATTTACTTATGGCCTACAGGGTCAGAGCAATTGTTGATACAAACCAATGGAAATTTTCACTTGATTTCAAAGAAGTTGAACTGAATTCCTTTGTGGATCTGTCCCTTGGGTGTTTTTCACATTGCAGCTTAAGCTCCTTGGCCTCGGAACCTCCTATATCTGCATGTCAATTGACCTTGATGTGATCTTGCACAAATGATCATTTTTGAACTCTTGGGTTTTCAGTTTCTAGCATTACTCAACGTGGAAAGAGAAGTTCCTCAGTGCCATATTGTGGCATGGGATTATCTTGGTTTATGCGACTGTGCAACAGTGGGCACTTTGTCAAAGTGGAAAAACAAAAACCAAACAATAGGTAAATAGCATGTGGGGAGTAAATTTATCACTGAACAGATCGCTTGTGTGCTTTTATCTAATAAATTGCTTGCTGTTCTCAGGGTCCGGTTTGGTGGTGACCACCATGGTTTCTTCTGAAGCTTTTGTACTGTTACACTGAGTAACTTAAAGCTGTATGCTGTGAGGTTAATCATCTTATGGGCTATTCTGGGCGCCACAGCGGCCTGTGATGGGAGTATTGGGCTTGAATGATCCCTTTGAAGCCTATCTTCCTAATACCTGCTTTAACGCTGCCGTTGCACCAATGGCCACTTGTTACTCTGCCATCAGTGGTGCTTTTCAGCCTATGGTCTCTCCTGTTTTCTGCATATTTTTTAACAGGGTCGCTCTCTTTCTGTGCTGCAGAATATGTGCACACATTTTTGCTTCTTTGCCAAGCAGTTTTAGCTTTAAAGGTCTGAAAATGGGTCACCTCACAGTTGTAACAAGAAGTATCTAAAGCCTTTAGTATTACTTACAATATGGTCACAGTATTTACTTTTCAGCAATGCTGGCAAAAATACTAAGGATTTCTTCAGAATTAGGTGCGTGAAGATTTGTTGCAAACACACAATTTCTGTGCACGTTCATATAGCCTGGGGAGCTGGGATCTTCACCCCAGGTTTCTCCTGCCTGCTGCTGGGGCGTTACGCTGCTCCGGGGGAGCACCGCAGTCCAAAGTGCTGCAGCTGCTTTCAAGGCTAGGATGGACTGAGGACAGTAGAATAAGACATTCCTTGTCCACATGCTCTATGGCATAAACCAAGCCTTAGAGAAGGTTCAGCTAAGATCCAGATCCACTGGACTGAAGTTGTCTGAGAATTTACATCCAGAGAACAGTGAATATTTGTTACAATCTAGGAAAAAAGTGCTTGATGTTTTCTTCTATAAACTCTCTTGCTACATGAGTCTTTCTGACTAGTTTTATTTTCTAAAACCATATGTAATCTCACAGCAATTTTTTTTTTTTGAGAACTGTGCCAGATTGACAAAGTATCCTCCTCCAGATAATGATTAAGAGGTTACAAGCCGCAGTTTGTACTGTATGTTGAAGTTTTATCTAAAAAGCAGCATAAATTGAAATACTTACCTCTACTCAGACTACTGAAATTGTGGCCCAGCATCTTATTTCTTCCCCTTTTGACTTGCAAAAGTAAGATTGGAAAGAAGGAGAGTTTGAGCATTGTTGGATAAAGTTTGTCTGAAATGGACTACTTCAAATAAAGCTATTGTCCCTGTTCAGAAGGATTAGATCTCTTTTGATAGAGACAAAAACATGCCCCTGATTTATTTTATTACATCATCCATGTCTTTCTTAACCCTGGTCACCTCCATCTCTCTCATGGCAATAAATGCTGTTAGTTCTCAGAAAAGACTTATGAAGGATTGAATTCTCTTCAGTTTACAAGAAGCTGCAAGCAAGTTCAAAGAAAATGCCTTGCTTGATGTTCCGAGAGGAAGGTTTTTATCAAGTAAATAGCTAAATTAGAGAGAGAATGTTTCAGTGGTGGCAGTTTGGAGATGAAGATTCAATTTCCACTTTAACGAGGCCTGCCTGGGTAACCTCCCTTGAGTGGAAAGCTTATATCTCAGCACACATAATTAAATGCATATTAATTAAAACATTTATTAATTTACAGATGTTTCAATACTTTTGAAACAAAAAAAAGCCCTTCAGTATTTTAAAGAAAACTCTGCTATGTTTTCCTTATGCTGATACAAGAGTACAGCATTTGTGAATTTGCCCATGTATCTGCCTGTATAAAGGAGAAAGATAATCACATTTTTCTAGGTAGATATTCAGCAAGTTTACATGTTTGAGTCTTACAAATGATACATTAAAGCACAAATAGTTGAGGCAAAGAAAATTATGGTGGCTTTCAGCTATCTGAGAAACAGAAGTATGTAAACAGCAAGGTAATGTTGAAAGTAGAAGAAAACAACATAAATCTGAGCTTTAAAGTGGAAGTGACAGTACAAATATATACGTATTGAATCTTTTTTGTAAAAAGAAAAAACTTTTTGTAAGCTGTAAAAGACAGAAGAGGCTTTTGGGAATATTTCTGTAGCAGTCCTAGAGTTTCAGTATCAATGCTGGAAGTTAAATATCTTAAGCTATTTCTGTTCATATATTCAGTAAGTAGCTTTGGTCTGAGGATATAGTCTTATAAATATTCTTATTATATATGCTTAAATCATGTTATGTTAATGAGGTAAGTGTTAGAACTTTCTCATGCCTTTTTAAAAGAATGTGTAATAATTTTAAAGGGGCAGGGTAACATGCTCTGTAGTGAAATATAGACTCTGTGGGAATGTTTCATTTCATTTAGGTAAACATTTCAGCAGGTTTTCTGTGGAATTATTTTAAAAAAAAGAAAAGGGTAAACTCAGCCTCTGAAAAATATGTGGGTATTTTGACCTCTACTTTTGAAACATTCTTAATTCATTGTGGTTTGTATTAAACAAATACCTTGCTCTTCAGAGGCTAAATGAAGTAGTTTCCTGTCAGAAAATCATAATGATTTTATATATTTGTAAACACTTCACGATTGTTTCAGCCGAAATTGCAGCCAGATAAGCTTATGGCCTATGCAGCGTGATGGCTTGGCCTCAGAAGTTTCTGCAACATGGCAGAACTTCTGCCTTTAGAATCGGAAGAGGACTCAGGTAATTGCATATGTTAACTAACATCAAGTTGATGCTTTTTTTAGAGTTGAAATTTGTTGCTCCTATTCAGTTATCAAAATCTTACTGTCTGTTCAGATCCAATCGGGAACACAAACAGTGGTCAAAACATTAGGATTTCCAGTGTAACCCCGTATTTCCCAGTAATCCAGTATTAATTCTGTTATTAATAACATCCTTCTGAAATTACTCACATCTAAAATAATATGTTCTGGATAGAGTGGAAAATGTGACACCTTAGGAAAATCCACCCTAAATCCTGCTTGTATGGAAAAGTTGTGAAGGTATTTGTTGAAATTGTATCTATACTGTGTCCTGTGAGTGAGGCCAGTAAATGCTTTTTGTGGTAGTGGTTGTAAATGTAAAGCCAGAACCAAAACAAACCCCACCCCTGATAGAAGATTTACTAGAAATTCAGCTTAATAAGAGCTTATTGCTAAAAAGGTAAATGGAAACAAACTGGTTAAAAATAAGTCATTAATATTCCAATACACAGGGTGGAAGTGGAAAAATATTGTGTTTTACTATAACAATGTGTATGTGTTGATTATAATACTAAAGTTAATTTAAATCATAAACTGCCTCAGAACCTGCTTTGCTCCCACATCTATCTTTTTCCCTTTTACTGTTTGAATAAGTAACTTGGCTATAAAGGATTTTCATTGCCTGCCTTCCCCCCCCCCCCCC
>NW_020799116.1:22222479-22296431 GCF_003259725.1 Athene cunicularia | reverse complement strand
CCCCCCCAGTTCTTTTTTAAACTATTCTAATCTACAGGAGAATCAACTTCTAGTTTTAATGATGGGTGAAAACTTACTTAGAAGCAGTTTATGTTTTACCCAAAATACCCGAAACTGCAAGGAAGTCTGTAAGATTTTTTTTTTTTTTTCAGTTTCTATTATTTTATGTGACCATCTCTTTGTCTGGATCAGTACATAAGGCAATGGACGAAGATGTGCTGACAGCCAGTTTTTCATAGCTGGTTCCTTGACGTGTTTGGAAGACTGAGCTGTGAGGGCATTCCTTCCTTGGTTGGGCAGTTGTCTGTTTTTATTGTTTTCGTTTCTACCTGAGCAGTAACTCCCCTAATCTGTATTTCACTGGCTCTAGATGAATGCCTGTTCTGCAGACAGAATGCGATGGCTGGTTGTACACTGATAACCCAGTGTATGTGGATTGAAATGTGAGTGGTGGAAGGAGGGGCAGGGAATATCCCCAGCTCTACATTTTGGTTTTGTTTGAAAGTAGAATTTAATCAGTGGCAATTGCTGAATGGCCAAAGGTGGTAAAACTGGGCTAGTGCAAGGAGTGCTTGTAGCAGCCCCTATGCTAAATTACTTAACATTTTAAATTAGAAAGACTTTGGCAGATCTTATTGAAGACATGGTCTACTTCTGTTTGCAATGTTCCCCAAATTGAAGTCTAACAGCACGGAACTAGATAAGTAGCTTTTCTTTGTTAAATTATTCCACTTGCACTGCTGAAGAGTAGAGTCTTTCAGCTTCCCAGGAAGATGCTGGTAACCACTCAAAGTTGTAATCAAACACATGAATGTGTGAACACTGACTACCTAGTTTCAGTAGTTGAGGTTGTCTTCTCAGGACAGCATGGGCTAATAAACTGGACTAGAATATTTCCATGCCAAATACTGTATTGCAAATCCCGTACGAGTTATCAGCAGCATTTTTCACTCCTCTTCATTGTCACATGCTGGCATACTGATATTTTGGGGACAAGAAGAGACAAAATGTAGAAAGATTTGCATGTTCATCATTATGGATAGTCAGGCATCAGCTGGCAAGTTTAAAAGTTGCTTTGGAATCTGCATCTCAAAAAAAGGGTTTTTTATAGTGTCAGATATTTTGGGTTTTCATTTACCATTATAGATAGATGAGGCTGAAAACCTTTAAGTAAGCTTTTCTCTAAATGTAATACCTCTGAGTATTTGTCACTGGTTTGGAATATCATACTAAACTACATTGGAGAGAGAGAATCCTCAGTGGGATTAATCAAAATTCTATTTACAGTGTAGTGACAGTTAGATTGGAAATGTTTGTAAGGGGGAAAGGTATCATGCACTAAGACTGTCTTAAGTGTTTAATACAATTATACTTTTAATGTGCTCTGTGTTGCTGATCAGGCTCCTTTCCTTCTAAGATGCCAAATACCCTCCTTTCCCTGTACTCGTGAAATCCAACTGAACCAGAGGTATAGATTCAGACTGGGATCCTCCTGCTGTCCCTGAGAGGCAGGAACACAGAGCTGTACAGCTGTTAGGCCGGTTCTGTGTAGCAAGTGCTGTGTTCCAAGTAGGCTGTTCTCCCTGTTCCCCCATTCAGTTAGACCCCGGTTATTTATTGTCTTATATTTCAAATTAGTGGAAGTCGTCTCTGCTTAGCTGTAATTTGAAGGTGCCTGAGGATATGAAACTTAGCACAGTGCTGAAACCATGTCATCTTGGTCTGACACCAGCTGTAACACTTAATTTCCTCAGTAATAAACCCAAGTAAAAGCACTGCCTGCCATGAAAGCAGCAGATAATAGCTATCATCACAGAAGGATTCAGAGTAAGACATAGTTTTAAATATGTAGATCTGTTACTTGAATTAAATAAAATTTGTATTTTTGGCAGCTCTTTGAAATACACAGTTTATACACAGAAATATCTAAGGAATAGTTGGACAACAGTCTTGAGACTAATAAAAAGATCTTTCTGTAATTACTTAGGTCTGAAAGGCTCTCTAAAGATGTGAAGAAAGGGTGTGTTTTTGTTTTAGCATTAAAATTTTGTCTTGGCATAAAAGCTACATAAGGAGAAAGTAAGGGATTTTCAGGGACTGTGGTTTTGGTGCAGAATTGTCATTTCTAGTAGCTGATCCCTTGGAAGAACTTCAGCATGTTTTAATGACGGACAGACCATGTTCTTTCTGCAAAGAAATCCATTTCCATATCACATGGCATCATAACGTTATATTGTCTGCAGTTCCAGGAATGATACCGCTGTTAGAATTACCATTCCATAGGCCTTATTTGACTCTAAAGCAGAAATGTATATTTTTTCATATGCCAAGCATATTGAGGTTACTGACAGTTGGGGTAGGTACAGAAACGGTTTTAAAATGCCAAATTCTGTAATGCTGGAACATATCCCAGTTCTGGGTTACAAAGCAACATGGATTTATTGGTGGTCAAAAAGAGGTGGAACTAAAATTAGAATTAAGGGCAATGCTGTTCAATACTGAGCTTTGGCGTCAGCATTGGAGAGGTTACTAGGAGAGGAGTGCTGATGATATCTCACACATACCGCTTTAGACTCTGCAGCGTGTTCAAAGTCCAACCATACATTGATTGGCAAGTGAAGAAAGTGACTTGTCACATTAATTTACAAAACCAATTTCCTAGAAGTGAGGAAGTAAATAAGTAATAAAATAGCATGTGAAAAGAAAAAAAATCACTGTCCTAGTTAAGTGACAGAGCTTCCCTGGGGGGGGGAAAAAAAAGCCACCTCAGGAAGACTGATTTTAGGCTTTCAAATCCAAATCATTCCAGCCCATCTTCTTTACTAGCAACATTTCTCCTAATGAAAAATTTTCCTAGCATTATTTTTCAGTTTCTGGTTAAGGCTGTACTTTAATCCCATTCAGAGGGTAATGGGCTCCTGTTTATTTGAAGTCCAGCACTGAGGTTTAGGCCTGTCCTGTCCAAGACAAATCTGGTTTGGGAACCTACTCACCCTCTGTTACTTCCCAGTACTGAGATGAACGTGAGGAGTAGGAGGCATGAATGTGTTGTCTCATATTTCTAACATAAAAGCCATACTCAGAAGCCTCAAACTGATCTGTGTGTGCACATAGTCATCCATGCTATAAGAGCCTTCTTAGGAAGAAGGTTGCCCTGTACTGACACTGTCACTGTGTACAGAGGCTAAACGGTAGTGCCATCAGTCCATTGCAGAAAAACATATACCCATATTTAATTTTGCTACGTGTTTGCTAAAATATGTATATTAGTGTCTGATAAGTTATTTTTATCACTGGCTTTATAGCTTGATGACCCAGTGCTTTCAGAGTTTTCTCCTGATGGGAGGAGAGATTGCAATCTGCACAAATAGCAGGAACTGTAATAACCTAACATCCCCATTTGTGCTGCCAAGAATCACAATGCAGTGAACAGAGCTGTATCTGAAACTATAGTATGAAATGCTGTAGAGCAAATTTCAGTTTAGGTCTTTGTTCTTCTCTGTTCAACTCTGCAGGTTGACAGTGCCTGTTGTAGTTCCTTGTTATTCCTTCAGTCTTTGAAGGCATATGAAGGCATATATTCCAAGTAACACTTGGAAACAAGAAAGTAAGCATTTCACTAACTGCATCCTAAGAAAACTAAAATATAAAAGCTGCTCAGATAAAGCATTGTTAGCATGTCTAGGACTTTCCAGTCTGGAACAACAGAAATCTAGCAAACACGGATCTGACCATGGTTTGAATCTGAACCACTTCTCTGAGTTGTAGACTTGATCCTTGGCCCTTTCTGCTATTGTGTTTTGATGGATTACTCTCACTTCTACTCATGCTTCAAGAGGGTACCATTGGATTGAATTCTGCTTTTTTTCTCATGAATCATCACTACTTCTTCTTCCTAATATCTCAGTTTGAGAATTTGGATGCTTCACCTTAAAAGACCATCCTTTTCTTTGTCCCTTGTACTAATTTTTCCTCAGGCTGCCTGCCTCTGAGGCTTATACTGGCACCACTGTGTAACATGTAGTGATGCTTTTCAGAAGACACATCAGATCTTTGCCCTGCAAAACCAAGGGGTCAAAGCTGTTTGTTGGTTTGTTTTGGTTTTTTTTTGTTTTGTTTTGTTTTTTTTTCTTTTTCAGTATCTAACAAAGAATTGTCTTTGTGTAATCTGAATTTCACATACTGGCAGTGTTGGTGAAAGTGATTTTAAAAGGTCAAATGTTGCAAAGAGGAAAAGGTATGTGCTAAAGAAACAAAATCCAAAGAGCTGTCATGGGGAGACACCCTGAAGGTTATACCATAGATGAGATTGTGATCATTTGTAACTGTGAAGGGTGAAAAATATCTTTCCATTTACCAGCAAAGCAAAAATCAACAGTAGTCTGCAGTGGATGAGATGTAGCTTGTTTATTAAAATGGCTGTGGATGCCTCAACATGTATGCATACTGACAGCGTGGCCAAAGGATTTAGTAGTAGAGCTGGCATCTTTTCAGGTGCTGGGACAGGTTATTTCAATACAGTATTGGGAACAGGCATCCCAGAGAGCCGTGATACCTCTGGGGGGAAACTGTGCTCCAAAGAGCACACACAAGCTGCACCTGTGACTGCAGGTTCCTTGTGGTGTCATTCTCAAAAGAGCGTCGAAGGGTTTGTAACTGTGTGGGAATGCTGTCCATCTGCATGTGGTGGGCGAATTCCACTCTGGGTCCCTGCGGGAAGGATGCGCGAGTGCTCACTGCCGTGTCTGGGCCGGTGACACAGGGCTGAACCACCCCTGTTTTCAGGGCAGCTGATTCTGTCAGAGTTCAGTGATGAAGATATCAGTGCCAACACATCACTGATACTTAGCGAAATAATGCTGCTGATTGCCACCCAGATACAATCCCTGCCTATTAGAGCAGCTTTAGGTTTTATCAGGCTGGTTTTCTTTTGAGAGTACTTGCTGTTGAAGCTGACTGGCTTCTATAAGAGGTGGAGACACTTGCAGGGGCTGGTTCAGTCTTTCATGGGATTACTGAAGTTTGTGTATTCTGCTACTGATGTGCTCCTAGAAAGACCTACTTTAAAGCAACCTGCTACAAAGACACATAACACATAGTGAACACTTCCTTTTGGCACAAAGTTACTTCCTCCTCATTCACAGAAGCTTATTTTCCAGAGAGTATTTTTATTGATCTTTTTTCTCCTCTTCTTCTTCTTAAGGCTGCTGTAGTCAGTGATTTTATTCTAAAGCTTAGATTACTTCTGAGAGTAGCTCAGTAACAGCATGATTCATCATATTAGAATATATAAACGATAGAACCCTCTGCTGCTGTGTATATGACAAATACAATTTTTAAAAATGAAAAGGATCTGGTGAACTATGAATTTTGCTTTAGTGTTATCAATTCAGTAGTTGAAACATGCAGTACTTTTTTGCATTCCTGTTTATGTTATGGTGAATGTACAGCTGCCAAAGTCAATGGGCTGTTTATAGCCGTAAGGGAGCAACACACAATACTGATCACAATCTGCACTATTGGTAAATAGTCTACAGTTGCCTACCAGGCAGGCTGGTTGTAGCCTGTACCCTACTGGAGGGCAGCGTGGAGACCTTGTTCATCGCAATAGTGGCATATGATTAAGCCAGCAGTGCAGAAGGGACCCGACTTTCCTCTCCAACCTGCCTGTCCTAGATTTGGCAAAAATGGATAAACCAGAGGTTCCAAATCAGCTAGGTAGTTCCTCTCTGGCACCAGTGGTTGCGTCTTGTGAATGTGACTCAGTGACAAAACAGGGATGGCAGCTGATACCCATCCCATCTGTCAGCTATCCCAAGCAAATTTTTGCTTTCTCTAAGCACTCACTTGCAACACTTAATCAGAGCAAACAGAGTTGTGCTGGTGTTTGGAGGAGACACAGGTCTTGACCACTTCATCTTCCTAAAGCTCGAAGGGCCTTAGCTGAAAAGTAGATGGCCAGGTTTGCTACTGTATTTGAGATTGAATGGTGAAGGAGGAAAATATGAATTGGAGGAAAAACTTACTTGATAAGAACTGGTGCATTTTTGCCTCTCAGATGCTTGAATAAATGTGCTTGAACATAAAAACAAACTTCATTTTCCTGTAATACTCTAAAATACATTTTTGTATATGTAAAAATAAAATTTTAGGAGAAGTAATGCTTTTTATCTTTATAAAAAGACAGGGAAAACTCAATCCAGTTTGATCTGTGTCATCCCTTTAAAATTCTCTTGAATATTTCCAGATTACTGAAAGTGTCTTAGTTTCTGAAGCCTTCCAGTGACACGAACTCCTGCTTCCTCTTTTCTTGATACATGATAGTAACAGGCAAGTCTTGATCAATATCTAACAAGTCATAAACAATGAGTAGGGTTTTCTTGTTTTGGTTACAAGAGATATTTGGAAATTAAGAATGTTGTTAGAAGTTGAGTTACCTTTGTTTGGTTTTTGGTTGGTTTTGTATTTGTAACAGGAATTTTAATCTATGTACTACAATTGCCTTTATCTGCTACTAATACATTTTGAAGGTATTTAGCTAAAAGTTCTTTCTAAACATAAATATACAGTGCTTAAGTTGCTGACTCAGTAATGTCAGCTTTAATGTGTCTATGTTGTCACAGTGTCGAAGACTCTAGAGAAGTTTAAGCATTTCAAGGTAGTCACCAATGAATTGTCCCTGTCTCCCCACAGTGGAACTCTTCATACTGGTTTCCAACCCCCTCAGAAAGCCTTATGCACTAGACCTTGTTATCAGTTCTGACTTTCCTGATAGCCTGACTGCTTTCTCTTGAAGAAGAAAGAAAACTGCCTTCCAGTCCTGCAACTGTTGTGGCTGCTTTAGATTTTTTTATATAATTTGCTTTTTCTTTTAAAATAGCATGTTGTATTTTGTACAGCACATAGGATTTTTGCCTAGCGATTCTGATTTCAGTTTTGATGTGTAAATTTCCAGAGTATTCACAGCCATTTTGGTTGGCTCTAGGCAAGTGCAAAGTTGATAGAGTTTTATGAGGTTTTGAAAACCTCAGAGTTTTGGAGCAGTCGCAAAGCAAGGAAGATGTGTGCAACTTGTTGTCATAGTGCTGGAGATAAAGCTAACAAATCAAACCAGGGCCTTCCAGTCCTTAGTAGTGCAAAGGCATTTCTGAAATATTGGATTTACATACCACTTAAAACTGACCAGAGAAAAGGAATGTCCTTTTCAGGTCTGTTCCTAGGCAGTGGTCTCACATACTGACAGCATTAGGGCCCCAGCATTTCCTTCAGGCTCAGCATCTGCTCAGTTTGCTTGGCTAATGTGTGGTCAATTTTATGTTTAATTCCCTGCAGAGCTACCCGTTCCAACCGCTGCTGTGTCCTTCCCGTGGATGCTTCCCGCTGCTGTGTATCAGGGTAGGTAGGACTGAGAGCTAAAGGAACATGCTAATCACTTAGTGGGATCAGCACCTGGTGATGAGATGGCGTACTACAAACACTGGTCTAACAAATCTGCCTTCAGATCATTTGCTCAGAGCAGATTTTTGTCTCAGTGAACTAGATACATATTTCACTTGAAACAGTCATGTTATTAATACATTAACAAGGGTGGGGCTTCTGTTACAACAGACAGAAACCCTCAGGCAGATGCTCCTCTTCCACTGACATATGACAATGAACTGTACTCATATCTTGTACAAGTCTTTCAAGAGTGTTTGTTTTATTTGGAGAGAGAAGCATATAAAAAGGTTGTGATGTGGAGGTGATTGTGCAAATATTTTTTTCCGTTCCTTCTGTCACTGACTTCAGATGGAGTATGGGTCAACAAATTATGCTTCCCCGACCTTCATCATGTCAATATTGATCAAAGAATGAATCTGGAAAAACGTTTATCTCATGTTGATTTTGAAAAATGGCTTGTGGCTTTGAAGCATAAGCTTCTAAATGCTGTGACGAAATACAGATGGGGATTTTCATGTCCTCCATGCTTCCAAAAGATTGCTAGATTCCCAGTATACTTGCATCATGGAATCTGGTCTAAAAGAAAAGTAGGAGGCTCACATGCTGTTGAAGTATTATGAGAGTTGTTATCCAACTAGCTCATTAACATCCAATCCAAAGAGAAGGCAGTAAAACTCCTATTTATAAGTAATATTCCTGTAGAAAAGTGTTGTTTGTAGCACTATGAGATAATTACAGTCACTGAAAACCCCAGCAATACAGGAACACTTAGCTTGAGAAAGGAAGCATTAAGTAGCTTAACACTTTCAAGCTATCAGGAGAATAGTAACCCAGCCTTGTGTAGAGTGAGCCTTGAAGACAGAGTATCTGAGTTTGGTACATATGGGTAGTGAGTCATATACCATAAAATGGTTCTGCATTAGCGATCTGCAGATAATGTAGATTTCTGTCCCATGAAGAAATGTGTAGATAATAAAGGAACACATCAGTAAACTCAAGGCTGTTTCGTGAGTCTGAAGTTACAATTTCAATGCTTCCTTAAATGTGTGTGTGGGAAGTCATCTTATAATGAAATCACAGTCCTGGTGGCTAATAATGCTTTTGAATTTCATGCTTTGAAGTGAAGAGATGCTACCATGAACAGGGGACAGTGGAAGTGTAAGTATGAAAGAGATATGAGAGTTGTCAACGTTTATGTGATTGCTTAGAATTTCAGTATAAAAAGCAATCACAGCAAAAGTTTCCTTTCCAAGCACCTGCCTTTTCAGGATTTGATACCGTTTTCATTTAAATCCATTTACATGTGGAAGTGTTGAACAGACAGAATGTATGCTTTGCTCTTAGAGCTTCCTTCCAGTTTTATTGATAGGTGTAGGGCTTTAAATTTTGTGGAGTGCTTTTTTCTCAGCTACAAAATTTGATTTTGTGATGAAGATCAACATTCTCATCAAAAGGAATGGGTAACATTGGCTAATTTAGGAAAACAGTGGTGTTTTCTAGTGGGGTGGTCTCCCACAGGAGTCGCCGTGTCCTTGCATTATGTAGATAAGTCAGAAGAGAAGCCAGTCCAGACAAAACAGTCTTCTCCTTTACCACACAAGGACAAGCAAATGTGGATGTTCACAGAACTAGCTGTACCAAGAGAGAAGAAACACAAACTTGTGGAGCAGTAACAGGAGTAGTGAGAAAAATAAGCTGAGAATGTGATTTAGCAAACAGGAGGTGTAGAGTTGGCAACAAAATATGAAGAGAGGTCAAAAAGGATTAAAGAAAAACTCCAGTATTAATGAAGATTGGGGGGAAATTGCTGCTAATACAATTTCTGCTGCAGTTGGGAGGAGAGCTTGTATCAGCTCCAGCCCCTCGACCTCTCTCGTATTGAGGTGCCCAAACCTGGACACAACCCTCCAGGTGTGGCCTCACCAGTGCAGAGCAAGGTGTGGGCCATTTATTTGGTGGAATTGGCCTTTTAGTTATCGTTTCCTTGTACCCAGTATAGAAGACTGTCAAAGCTTGATATTAATCTAAGGATGAAGCTTACAGTGGAAATGTAGAAAACTAGTAGCAAAATTACTAGTGATTATCTCGGTGCATGTGTGTTCAAGTTGCATTAATGCATCAAAACTGAATCTTTTAGTAAACCAGTATGGAAAATCTACAGATGACAGAAGAGTCTCCCCCCACCCTCCAGACTTCATGCTGATTGTAAGTGGATAAGATAACCCGTGCCTGCAACTTACTGCTGCACAGTACTGTGAATGGCTGTTACTGTCCCCCAGCAATGCTGTGACAGTGCCTGGGAAGCTCAACTAATGCTGTTGAGACCAGAAGTCTGGCAGAAGAAATATCTTTTTAAAAACAAACAAAAAACCCCAAACCCCACCAAAAAAAAAAAAAAAAAAAAAAAAACCAAACAAAAAAAACACCAACCAAAAAGAAAAACAACAAAACAACTTACAGAAACTGGGAAATGGAAATAAAGCAAAAACATTGCAATGGGAGAGAATTTGGACTCTCCTTAGAAGTGTTTCCAAATAATATAGTTTGCAATTATAACACTCCTTCAAATTTAATCTTTTTTTATCTGTAGATTGTCTGATTTCTTGAGATACTAAATAGATACCACAACTTACTTTTTCACACAGAAATGAAACGAGTCAAGTTGTGACTGTCATACCAATGCCATGCTGTTTGAAAATGTCTTTTGGGTGTCTCCCTGGGCTTTTAAGGATCAGTCCTGTAATGCTTCTTTTTTGTCACCTAAGCATTGGCATCTTTGTTCTGATTATACAAGTCCTGTGTGTTGTACTATTTTAGTAAGATTTTTCAGCATTTGTTTCACTTGTTAAAGGTAACAAAGCTCTGTATCCCTCAGGAAGAGGATTAATAGGTAACTGTTCTCAACACAAAGTGAATTAAGCCTGTCAAACCTACCGATTAACCTGGACGGTCCAGCTACTGAGTTTCAGCTATGGGCTATATTTATCCATGACTGAAACGTCGTATGGTTGATGTGAGTCCTCGTTAATGTTGGAAACTCATAGTGTAGTATGGCCATTCATTCCACATGCATTTTTGTAAGCTTCCATAGGGACCATACTTCTGTTTGTATATATGTGTGTTTATCTGTGTACATAAATAGATGTTTACATAACAGAATTATGATGTATTTTTTCATGTAGAACTGCATACTCTGGTCTAAACAGGTTTTAGGGAACCCTAAAAGCTAATTTACTCGAGCCATTTATGGGCTGTAATGATAGTTGTGGTGTCCTGATGACTATTGCACCTCTGCAGAAAATGGGAGTTGAACATATTGATATATGACTGGGGTATGAGATGGAATCTCATGTTACACCTGAAAATCTTTTCCTTGGTTTGTATTTATAAATCAGCCCAAATGGGCTTGTAAAACATCTAGAGGTGGCTCACTGGCTAAGGTGGCTAAGGAGCCTAATGCTGCTCAAAAAAGTTATTGCTTCCTTTTGTTTTTCTAGAAGTCCAGTCCTATATCAAAGCAGCATGGTTCTGTTATCTCTTCTGTTCTCTCTTTTCTGAAATGTGTACCTTTATCAGAATAGGAGTTCTGCATCTGTTGCAATACACTATTTGAACTTCTTGTGCATACTGTAGCTTAAAAGGTATCAGGTTAATTGTGCACAAGGTAGCGTGTTGTACCAGAATTATATAAAAGTTTCCTTGAACTTTAAAAATACAGATGTTTATACAGATGAATTAGGGATGTTTAGCATGTTCACTCATAGAATATGTGTGAGAGTATTTCTGCAAGTATGTCTCTGGGTCATGTTCAAACTTTTCATGGAGATGATCTATTTGTTTTTGAAGTTTGTGAAATTGAGATGTAATTCTTTTAAGTGATAACTGGGAATGTGGAAATTTCACATATTAGAAAAAAAAAATGCAGCTCCATGCCTGTGCTTTGAGTCTCTGCCCTCCATTCTCAGCATCAGCGCAGCTTTTTTGAAGTTGGCACATATGGGGTTTGATGCTTTGGTCTTCTAGTAACAATTCTCTATTCTCCATATTCAAGGATGTAATAGTCATTCAGAATGTCAGGAGTATTATAAAACACTTGTATTCATAAAAATAATTCTGGCAGATTTATGGGTATATTTGCATGACTAAGATGAAGTCTGTACATAAGAATTTAGTTCCTACCTTGCTGATCTGAGGAATGGTTCTGGGGTGATAGAAAAATAAGAGGTAGGAAAGAGAATTAATTTCAAAAGCAATTCAGTTTATTCCTGCCCCTCCCGTTCCCCTACATGGGGCTGTTGGTAAGTTCGGTTACTTCCAAATTTAAAATGTCAGTCTCATCAGGTATTTTTCCCTGACTAAAGATGGTTGCCCAGAAAAAAGTCACTTTATGTTTCCACATCTTTTCTTAGAGGTGGTTGGTTTACTTGCAGGATGAGTAAAAATGGCAACATTATTTGGCTGATCGTGTATGCTGCCTTAAGTGTAATACCAAGACTGCCTATTTTTCTCAGGGCTCCATGCCCTGGGGTTTTTTATGCGTTGTATGGGTGTGTATGTACTAAGCTGGAGGGGCGACCAGGATGGGGACACCCATCTTTTGAGTGATCTTCTCTAAACTGCAGCTCTCATCTCAGCCTTAGTTGTGTTTCAAACCTTTCAGGCTTCTGTGGCACTGTTGTTTGTGTCTTTATTTTAACCATTAGACAGGGAATAAATGAAAAGAGTTGTCTTCTGAAAGACAAAAATACTGCTCTAGCACTATCAGACTTGGTATGATTTTATGCAGACATGAAGTGCTCAAATTTCCAGAAATTTTTGTTTGCATAATATCCTTAAGGAGGAAGAAATCCTGATGTTGTCTCTTCCCTTTTTATGTATGTTTTCTCCTTTTCCTGCTGTACACCTGTCTTTCCCCTCCACCCCATTTTGTTCTTGGTGGGTTTATTTCGGTTTTATTCATTCATCTACTTTAAGTCATAAAGCCAAATGGATTTTCTTTGATTCCTGATGGTTCTTAAACACTGTGCTATGGCAAACACAACAGCTGATTACACATTTTCCACATCTGTAATTTTTATGCCAATTGCCTATATAAAAAAAGATGTCATCCAGACTTCTTAACAATAAAAGTTAAATAGAAAAGATGTCTGGATCTTAAAGTTTGATTGCTTCAACAAATGTAGAACCCAATGCAAATACTTGTGAAGCTAGCAAAAAATAGCACACATGAAAAGACTGTCATGTAAATAATTATAACATAAAACAAAATGTCCCTGATGCTTTTTAAAAATTTTTTGTCTCGTTAGGGTGAGCTTGTCATAACCTCTAAGGAGGCTTTAGATTTCTAATGCGGTGTGGTTGCTTGCCAAATATTTATACAACCATTGTATCTAATGTGGTAGCATTTATACGCAGTAGATGCAGAGTTCATTCTATCAACTAGTGTAACAAATTCAAAGTACAGGAGGTGAGTAATTAAAAGCTGGGGTGTATACTTTTCTTACTCATGGACATTTATGCTAGAGGCAGTGTTAGTATTTCAAGTCAATCACCAGTCCCAGTAGCATGTTTGTAGAGCTAAGAATGCACCAAGTTGTGCTTTTTTGTTTCTTAGTACGAGGAGATGGCCATACTCTAAAGGAATTGGCAGGAAAGAAGCACAATAAAAGAGCTTTTGCCTACACTTAGGTTTATTTTTTTCCCCAGTGGGCCATATCCAGCATGGTTTGGAAAAAAAAAATGGAGAAAAAAATTGCAGTATCAGCTATACTTTTTACACTGCTTTATAGCGCATGATGTGAAAACATGAAGGTCAGTGCTCCCATACCTCTAAAATATTTTCCAATTTGTAATCACATGTATGAAGTATATTTATTTATAGGCAGAAACACATCTTACTTATTGGAGACCTCATGCTCCTTTTGTAAGGGTCTGTAGAAACAATGCTTGTATCTTGCTTACACTGTGATATTTCTTTTTTCCCTTGTGTATCAGCCTGTAAGATGAAATTCTGAGTTACTAGAGATGAGTAAAAACACTGCATGCAGTGTACTATTAATAGGGTTGTAAGTGACTTTGCGGCCATGTGTTGGTGCTTTCGTTAAAAGATTATATATAGTACCTTGAGGTTAATATGTTCTTTGTCTTTTGGTGTCTAGTTATGATGGATGTTGAGCTAGGTCAAGGGTCCAAAGTTCCAACACATGTACCCAACAGAGTGGTGAAGATAGCTATTAAATTAAATTCCTTATTCTTTACCTTTCCTGATTACTCTTGTAAATGGCATTCCAGGAAGCTGTATGTATTCGAGGCATGTCCAGGACACATCAGATAGTTTGCATTCAGCCATGTGCACCACAGGTTGGTTTCTGTTCAGTTTATTCTCAATCTTTTATCTTCATGCACAGAAAGCCTGCTAAGGAATATTCATATTGCCTGGCTTGCATTTAAGTAAACACTTCAGCCTCATTACTTTCATTCAGTTGATTTAAATACTTGAAGTTACTGATAGATTCTGAATTACTTATGTTCAGTTATATGGAAGCTTTAGTGAAATTTCATAGAACTGGAGTTCTATAAAAGGACGGCACTAACTGAAGCAATTTGTTGTTGTTAAAGAAATGGTGTCTTATGCAAAATATCAAATGTGGCAAGGAACCGATACCTTTTAGATGACCCAACAGCCTTGGCTTATTGCCCTGAGTTTCTGTGCATTCAGTGAAAGGGAGATTATTTATATTTTTAGATGACAGTCCAGGTCCTGAGCATGACAAAGGTGATGCAGGATTTTGTGCGCTGGGCAGAGATGCCTTCTGGGATACTTGACAGTCCATCAATGTTCAGAGCCTCAAACCCAGACATAAAGACATCTTGTAGCGGCTCACAGGCTTTGAACATTATATGGTTTGGTTGTCCTTTGTGCTAGCTTTCATGTCTTCAGTTAATCTCCTCAGAAGTGCAAATATTAGCTGAAGTGAACTATGGTGCTGTCTCTTTTCCTGACTGCAAGGGCCCTGGCACATCATGTAGTGTCATTTCTGGGCAGTGGTCCTCAGTGTCATTTCTGGGCAGTGGTGCTATCCACATGCTGCCCTTCTCCCGTGAGGGCCCCACGGAGGAACGCCGCCACTGGCAGGCAGCCTTCTTTCACCTGCACATGCCTCGCCTTGGAAATCTTTCTTCTGCTTAATCCAGCTGTGTCTGGCCGATCCCGTAGTGTTGGTACACTGGCTAGGAGAAAGCGAGGGCAAGCTGCTCTCTGTCAGTCTGCCTGTGTGTAGTACCTTTATCTCTGAGTTCTGTACTTTGAATCTTTAACAGAATAGTTGTACATGCTTTGCTGAAGGCGGCCTTTGAGATAGGATCAGATTTCCCCCAGACTCAATCACTGCAGTCAGCAGAGCAATTGCAAGCAGATATTTATGGAAGAGGAGCTATGGCTCCCTAACAGTGTTAGGAGGCAGCATGCAGGTTAATAGGGACTTCTAACCCTATGGGTTAAATATTGAATGAGGGAAAACAGCACTTTGTTTTCCTCTACATGAATAGAAATGCTGATCAGTACAGGCACAATAAAATGGTAAGAACCCAATAAAATAACAGTATATTTCTAAAACATGAATCGTGATACACATACTAATGTGGCAGAAACCTGGGACGTCCTACTACCTAAATTTCAGTGAATGCTCATTATAAATTTCAGTGAATAAATGTTTTCTGCTGGCAGATGGGAGTCTGCTGCTTACCACAGTTGCAGCATGTCCTTAGGCAATTTTGAGATTGATAATGGGTTAAAGGTCATTTTCCAAAGAAAGAAAACAAGGTAGGGCTGTTGCAGATGAAAGTATTGACACAGTAATGATTTAGTAACTATAACCTAGATTTATTAATAACTAACAACAATTTGTCAATACAAAATAACTCGGAAAGAAAAGCGACTTAATTCAGATTCTAAAATGACAAGATTTGTTCTAACTTACTTAACGGGACCTTAATTTATACGTATATGTAGGTATGCATACACAAACCAGACATAATAAAAGAGACAAAGGTATTTGGATTCAGTAAAATGAACACAAAAGCAACAAACACACAGAGGAACAAGGGCAAGGGTACGTACCCACACCCCCCCAATAAGTAGGGAAAGAAGAGGTGAAATAGAAGCTAGCTCAAAGAAAATTTCCCTCTCGAGTTTAGAGCAAATACTCACAATGCCTTGGCATTCCTCAACGGGCGATAATTGAGACTCGAGCGGGGGAACTTTGCCCTGGCCTTCCATCTGGAGCAGACAACACCTTAAGGGGTTTGGTACCTGAGAGGCTTCCAGCTCAGGGGAGATGCTGGTCACAGGCCGCTGCGATCCAGGAGAGCTCAAAGGGTCTCTGGTGGTCGCAGTTTATAGGGTCCAAGATAATTGACTTTTGTCAAATATTATCTGGTGCCTTCCAGCAGTTGCACAAGAATTTGATGAACATGCAACCCTGCTATTGTTCCGTCTGACCACATCCCAGGCACAGGTGTGCCAGGCCACCAGGAGATGATGGGCCATTATGACCCTTTCCAAGCAGTCAGAGGGGGGCAGGAGCCAGGCTCGTTAAGGTTATCAGTCCTTATCTCCACAGATCGGTGTATGGCTCGGGGAGGCGGGGGATTAAACTTAAACTTTTCTCATTTCCATTCAGTCCTTATTTACCTTCGCCAATTCATATTTATTTCTTCTAATACTGATGATGCTTTTCAACTACAATAGCTTTTTTCCTTTCCTGGGAAACAGATTTTTATGAATAACAGTGAAATATTTTATATTATTACAAATAAATGTGTGGTGATGAAGGTAGATACTTAACATATGTGTAGTTTACGTATTTGAAACATGAAGATTTGCTTTGGTTTAGGACATCATAGCTTTATTCAACAAGTTATTACCTCAAAGAATTGAAGTTCATCACTCTACAACACTTTTTTCAGCCTTTGAAATGCATCAAAGGCAGCACTGTGGTGGTTTATTGTGCTGTGAAAAGTGATCGATTTTTATAATGCAGTTATAGCAATCGTGATGTCTCAAGGCAGCTTTCAGCACTCTATTGCATTCACACATCTGAGAATTTTGGTTTTCTGATGCTTTAAACAAAAACAAAACAAAACAAAACAAAAACAAAAAACAAAAAAAACCCAAAACCCCCAACAACAAGCCACCAAAACCCCACAAAACAAAAAGCCCCCCTCCAAACAAAAACCCCAAACAAATCATCCTTACTGGCAAAATCAGGTACTCTCAATGTCTAGAATGTTCTGCCTGTAAGCAAAAGACAGCATAAAGATTGATTTACAAAGCTTAATCATGAATTGAACCAATATTACAGCTACTGTAATCAGTTGTTCAGGTCAGAACTGGGTCTGCTGCACAAATTTCTTTCAGTAAAGGTTCAGAAAGTTTCCTTTGGATCTCACACTGATGGTTCTGATTTAAAGGAGTTTTTTCATTATTTTTTTGTTTTCTTCATTTCAATCTGAAGCTTAGATTTACTGATGGAATTCTGTATTGTATGAATTTTGAGAATACTTTCATCTTAACCCCCAAAAAAGACAAAATTTCTAAATGTATTCATACAGTAGTTGAGTAGTTTTCCTTCATTTCCTCAGTGTTTTTTCTCACAGCATTTTCGTGTGGAAGTTTCCAAATTGAATTAAGTTTTCCAACTATAGTTAATAAAAAAACATCAGTCAGATTTTGCTGTTTCTAAAACAAGTGTTTCAACTTACTTCTGCTGTGCTATGGATGTTTCTGGGTGTCTGAAAAGGCCCAAACTGGTCCTGAAAAATGGTGAAATGAATGAATGTGCTTAATTCAACAGGTACTTCTGTGTTGACTTTCTGGGCCCGTTTTGCCTGACCGTGAGTTTATAGGACTTCTTGCTCTGCTTTAAAAAGATTTGGGTTTTAAAGCAGATACTATTGATCATTCTCTGTTAGTCTCTAATGAAAAGGAAGAACAATTTCACTGGGTTTCTCTGTGCATTAGTGAGAGCGTCCAACTATCAGAAGGGCACAATGAAGACCTGGGATAGCAGCACTTCCAGGATGTTTTGCATCAAGTTAACTAATATTTAGATTTGGAAACTCCTGGTAGATGGCCTTCTGGTCACCTGATCAGAAGAAAGTTCGTTCTTCCTTGCTGGGTGAATTTTGTCAGTTTATCTTGTGTAGCGGGAAGTCAAAATGTCATTATTCTGGGTAGCTCTAATACTGGCTGGAAATGAGCAAAATTAAACTGAATCATGCTCTCTTAGCTTCCTTTCAGAATATTTGCTTGTGATTTTCCTAATAGCACTATTATTTATTCCTGCTTGCATACAGTTTCTGTGTATCTGAGCAAAGGGAGTTGGGTTTGAAATCTTTTCCAAAGCCAGACATTGCCCTCTTCTGGATATTGCGTGAATAATGGGTTGTCAGGAGCCCCCACCCCGCAGCTTGAAGTAAAAACGATTCCCCTGGCATGTTGAGAGTGTCAGCTTTAGTGAATCTAATTCCATTACCTGAGATGACTTAGTCACTTTTAAGCTTTGATGAAATACAAAAACTTAATGGAACATAGTGAGAGAATACCATTTTGGGTGACAAAATAATTTCATTCAAAGTGTCATCAGAACTTCTACAAGCAGGGGACTCATCTGCTGATTCATCAAAAGGGTTATTTATAATGTAGTGGTGCTTCAAGTAACATTGTTTTTAGCATAAAACAATCTGTTAATCTGCCTCCTTTCAGCAGATGCTTCAAGTAAGAGAATAGTCAATTTTCAAAAAGTTTAGTAAGATACTTTGAATCATGAAGCATATGTACATCATAAATAATCTTCAGTTAATCAGACTGGATTTTAAATCTTCATATTTGGATGTTTTGCTGAATACCTAGCTTTCTTTTTTAGAATGACCTTTAACTAGTGAATAAAATATTTGATATAGACTGTGTTAAGACAATCTATTTTTGTAGGGGGGAAAAAAAAAGTTGTTTTACTTAATAGTAGTGCTTAAAAGATGATGGAAATATTTCTCTGAAACATCTATTATTGAAACCTACCAGGTGTAACTTCTGAAGAACATGGGCTTGATTAAATACCCTTCAATAATCAGCTGAAAGAAACGACTGCTTTAACAGCATCTTTTTATACTGTAAAGGAAAAAAAGAACACTTCAGCAGTTCCCTGACTCTCCTGAGAAGCTGCATCTATTTTAATCAGTATCCCTGGTACCAGTTATAGAGGTTTGTTCTGATATAATGTGATTTCACTGGTTTCCTTAATTTTGATTTGAAAATATCTGTCATTTTCATACTTCCTGTTAAGTAGTGAAAAGTAAGTATTTGTAAAAAACCTCCAATATGTGAACTGGTTCTGCTAGAGCAAAATACTTCCACATCTGATCCTATTCAAAGCAGCAGGAGAAAGGAAGGTGGGAGTCCGGTGGAAGAGAAACAAACAAACAAAACCCCTTCATAACAACATTCTAAATTCATGACCATGAAAAACAATCACATTTCTTCTTTTCCACTGGAAGCAGGCAACACTGAAGATGATATGAGACCATCTTTGTACTAGGCATCTCTAAGCATATAAAAAAACCCCAACAAACTAAAACAAATCCAAAACTGAACTCCAACACCTTCTTATGCTTCAGTTTTATACATTGAGTTGGTATCTGGGTAGAACATTCTGGTGCTGCAAATATTGACAGTTGGTACATGTTGGGTTTTTTTTTCCACAGATTAGCAGAGAAGGTATGCTTAACTTTGCATCCAGATAGTATTAAGTAATATATGTGTTTTATTTGATGCAGAGCTGTCCTTGCAGTATGTATCTGCCCAGACTGCACTGCTTAGAGGCAGTATTTTTGGAACTGGCCAGCCAGTTGCAGTATTCATTACACTAAATTTCTCTCTATCTAGACAATTAATTCACCTCTTACACATTATTGTTACACAGTATTCTTTTATTTATAGCAACTCTTTCTACAAATGGAATCATAGATTTTCCTTCATTTCTTCTAATGAGGATCACATCATGAAGGAATGCCCCCTTCATTTTTTTGAGTAAGTTATTTCACTGAAAACTTTGAAACCTTGCCCTTCTGTCATCTCTGGCCCAATATGTTAAAATTATCTAATAAATTAGATCAACACTTAGCATGTAGACAAACAAGCATGTTAAGCAAATAATTTTTATTTAGAAACTTTTTTTTTTAACTGCATTTGTTGTTTTGCAACATACAGGTGTTGTTTAGGATCACTTTCTAGATTAAAATAAATATTGCAGGTTCCACTTTTGTTTTGCAAAATGCTTTGTAACACCAAGAAGGGAAATACTGTGTTACTGTCAGTTCCATAAGTCAGTCTGGGCTGTGATGATTCGGGGTAGAAGGCAGTGAAGGAAGTATGAGCATGAGCTCGTATCTAAGGTTCACTTCTCATTCTTTTAGCTCTGTTCATGAATTCGGAACTTTGTTTATGAATTTTGTTTAGAACTATGCATCTTTTCTGCCTCCAAGAAGCTAGGAGAGAGGTTGATTCTAAACCAGGTATGGTGTTAATACATTATATTCCCATAATAAAGCTTCCGTGCAATAGCTGGGTGTCTGTGTGATTGAAGAGTGATGAAAAACTGTAAACTCTTTAAGTTTTGTCTAAACATGTATCTGAAGTTTTCTAAATGCACATCAATAGATGGGGTCTTGAGGAAGGAGGACTACGTACTGCTTACTAAGAAGTGCTGAATAGGCTTTATATTGTGAGTGGATTCAGATGTGACTAGTGAAATCCTCACAGTCTCTCTAATGCACATCTGAGCTAGAAATTTGTGCACTGACTTCTTAACGAATGTTTCATTTCCAAAAGGTGGCTTTCATTACTTGGTGACTCAAGCTTCTATAAATATGTCTTAAATAAGGCAGACTAGTGCCATATTGTATCAGTGTCTGAATAACGAGCAAGTGAGAACTGAGTCATTTTAGTGACTCATGTTAGAGAGACCTGGTGTTACTCTGCAGTATAAAATCTACTTATAATTGTGTTTCGGAAGACAACTTGTATGAGATGCATTGCACTGATCAGAGAAGCAAAAGATACTTGGCTTGTGTATAGCAGAGATCACATCTAAGCTAATTCTTTTCTTCAGTGGAGAGTAGCTGGTATTTCATAGCCATCTGGCCTTCCCTGAGGCAGCTAGCTTATTCCCTTCACCTGCTAAGGAAAAAATTAACAGTGAAATTGATCTTCATAAGTAGTGAAACTTTTGCTTCATTTGGCTACTGCAGTGCCTCTAATGCCATGATGTGTTGCCTGACATACGATGTGACAAGAGCCAATTTACACAGAGGAGCCACCAGCAGTTCTGGTTTTCCACCTAAGCAATTCATGTTGTTATAGCAACAAGGTAATTCATATATCAATTGTGTAAAAAGCTAAGCTATTTCACTTTGAATCATTTTGCAATTTTGTGCAGACCTGCTCACTCAACATATATTGAATGCACTTTCAGATATATATTGTATTGCAGCATGTCAGTTATTGCAACACCTGTTGCCCTGGATAAGAAAAGCAGCATTCTGTTTTTTTCACTTTATTGGAATCACAATAACACTTCAGGGAGTTCTGAGATTTATTTTTTTATACACACTAACCTTCAGTTTAAATTAAAGGCTAAAGTCTGAACCACCTACATTAATAACTTGTCATCCTTTGTTTTTTAAAAGCCTCTCATATCCGTGCCTCTAGCTAATTATACCTTCTAGAGAAGCTGCACAGATTAGCAACGAAGTGTTGAGCGTACATTGAGAAAGTAGAGATCAGCTCAGAGCTGCTGGCAAGTCTATGTTGTATTTTTCTTGCTGTGGATGACTCACCCCTGGCATTTAAGTTTCTTCATTTGCCAAAAGCATTCTTGTCTGAACTAAAGTAGGTAGAACACTCACTAGCTATGTGAAGTTTGATAGCTGCTTTGTTTGTCCCTTTGCCTTTCTTCCCCAAACTAACCAGGTTGTGCCCTCTCCCAAAGCTGAAGGGCTAAAGCATTCAGCTCGCCGTCTGGATCTCACAGAGGAAAACTTGGTGCGATTTAGGCAGGAGAAATGGATGGATCAGGGGGATGTGGTGCGTTGGTGTTGTAAATTTAGTCCCAACCACAGAAAGACTTTTTCCATGAAACAAGGTGCTAAAATAGTATGGCTAGAGAGCATTAGAAAAATATTTATACTAAAACAGGATTTGAGAAGTGAGGCATTGGACTGTACGCCAAACATTCAAGAAAGCTTTTCTTGCCTCCAACGGGAGAGTATTGGCTTGGTTTTAAGTATATAGATATTCAACTGCTTTCTTAAAAAATAAAGAATACCCTGTTACCCATGTCTATTAAACTTCAAACTGCGTGGAAAAGTATTTAAGATTTAAAAGCGTTTATCATGCCTAAACCGACCCCATTAGCTTTGTGTGATGAAACTTCCTTTCTGTGTTCTTTTAAGTCTGTGTTACAGTTCATGCAGATACCTCAGAGGAAGAGCATGCAGTGCTGATTTAAAAGACAAAACCCACATCTCAGCCTTTGCCATGACCTTTGCTTTGGCGTGACCTTCATTCCATTTCGCCTCTCCTGTAACACGCGAAACGAGGCTTTTTGTAGGATTTCTCAAGCTTGCTGAGCTACCTCAGGAGCCTGCTGGTTTTGTTCTTTCCATGGATTTCTTTTAACAGTTTTAGCAAGTGTTGATTTTGTCCTATATAAGCAATCCACATATATCTTTGTAATCTTCTTCAGCTTGTGCCCATACAAAGGCAGAAGAATATGCTTCTTTGACAAAGCATGCAATATAGTATGCCGCAGCTCCACATTATTATCTGAAAGATAATCCTAAATATGAGGAATTTCTTTTTTTTTTTTTTTTCCCCATTAGTTTTTGGGGGGCATCAGATGTAGCATAAAGAAAAGATATTGCTGTAGATATAGCTCTTTAGTAAGGCTGAGCGGTCAGATGGCTAGCAGTTAGCTTCATAGTTCATCACAGTATTAGCATTGTCAGAAAACTAGTGCGCCTCTGATATATTTGAAGTTAGCTCTAGATTTGAAGTTTTGGCTGCATTTTAAGTTAGCCTAAAATTAGTACTTTTCTGGAGCAAATGTTAAAAGAAATGCCCAGTTTACCATTTAAGTAAAATGGAAGTCAATTAACTTTGTTTCCAGCAAGAAAAATATTCTGATTTATTTATACTGGAAACATCTTTGAATATTTTTTTTTAAAAGAACAAAAATAACCTATACTACTGAGGCTTGCAAAACTTGAATTAATAGGCATGTTTTTTTGAAATTCATCTAGCAAATTTAACAGCCTCCACAATTATGAAAACAGAACAGATTTACCTACTGTAACTTTGATCACTGCCTCCAGTACCATCTGTCTTCCTTTTGACTAGCAAAGGTGGCATATTGCCCTAGTCCTCATCACTGTTCCATGTGGCCAGAGAAGCAATGGGAACCTTCAAAGACAACTACGCCTGGAGGTTGCAACCTAGTAATCTGCTTAGCAAAGTTCCCTCCATAATTTTTATTGATAGGCCTTCAATGATCCCACGCCTATAAGGAAGTAAAAAGTTGAGCCTGACATGAAAAACAATTTTTTTTTTTCTTTTTTTTGTGAGAAGGGAACCGCATGGAGCAAGAAAGCTGCTCTTGTTGTTTGCTGAAAATTTTCTTTCCTTCATTTTTTACAAAAAAGCAGTCTTGATCTGTAGATGTTGTACTGCAGTGGAGTGGTAAAAGAGTAGGAGAAAGGAGTTGGAAACGATCCAAGGAATAGCTTCTGTACAAAGAATGATTAACTACCCTGCCCTTTGGCCGGCAGAGGGGCAACTGGTGGGGTGGGAGAAAGGAACACAAGAAGTCAATAGGATTGAGAGTTTTATAGAGAGTGAGTAAGAGTAATCATTAAACCTCTCCAGTAATCATAGCTACTGAGCAGAAAATGAAGGCTGATTAAGAAAATAAAAGTATTTTTTTTCCTGTAAAGCATAATAAAACTTTGTAATGCTTTGGCACAGAACATAGTTGATACTGAGTTCATACAGATTCACAAGACAGTCATGGAAGAAAAATTTACCCGGGCTTATTAGCCTCTAAGACGCTCCTGTGGTTAGGGAGTCACTGGGCTGTAGGTTCTTGGAAACTGGGGTAGTATCAGAATATGATTGAATCACAGAATTGTTTGAGCGACCTTGGAGGTCATCAGCTCCAACCTCCTGCTCAAAGCAGGATCAACACTGAAATCAGATCAACTCGCTCAGGGTTTCTCCTGATTTTGAAAACCTCCAAAGCTTAAGATTTCGTAACTGCTCTGGTGCTCTGTTTGAGTGCTTAGTTATCCTCACAGGGGAAAGAAATTTGCCTCGTTTAGTCAGGACCTGCCCTGTTTCTGTTTGACAGCTGTCTTGTTCCTCAGCTGCGCACCTCAGTGAACAGCTTGGCTCCCTCATCTCAGTAACCTCCTCCCAGGAACTAGAATGCTGGTGTTAGCTGCCCCAGGTGCTCTTGCCTCCAGGCTCAACAAACCAAATTTTCTGTCTTTTTGTACCCTTCTCTACACATGGTCCATGATAGGAACGGTCTACTGGACAAAACAGGCCTTGGCCAAACATGGTGGTGGTGAGGCACACTTGGGAGCTCCTCAAAAATCACTGCTTTGTCAAGACTCTTATTCTTAGAGAACATGTCAGAAACAAAGGTCAGGAATGTATTGTAATTACTCATTTTTGAAGTTTTTGGTTTTTTGTTGTTGGTTTTGTTTTTTTTTTTTAAAAGAGACAATGTTAGATGGTAAAGTTAAATGCTGTTTTGATATTTTGTCCTTGGATTTTCAAAGTATCAAACTCAAACGTATCTCACTGGTGTGGTTACTGTTAAGGGTGGTTACTAGCAATCCACAATGGTTGCATGAATATACAACAAATTTATTTCATAATGTACAGTTCTATTTTCAGGCATTTGCATGGGAAAGAGACTAATTGTTTTAGACAAACTTATGTTCAAGGGGCTTATGATTAGAATTCATTATAATATTTCTGTGGTCTACACTCCCATAGAATTGCATATGATATATAAAAAATTGATTTGAAAGTGTTCTTATTTTGAATTTTAGGAACAGCTGAATAAAATCTTCATAGTAAAATATTCTAATTCTCTTATTAATCATGCCCTAAAAACTGTGAAAAAACTTAAGGAAAAATATGCAGTTATGGTGTGTATACTAAACTCAATACAAGGTAAGTAACTTTATATTTCTTTTCAGAAATCACAGAAAATCTTAAAATTGCTTTTATTTTCTTGTGGGATGAATACTGATTGCATGTCTTTGGCTGTACTTCTGATTCAGTGCCTAGTTCTGTGAAAACACTGGCACAAACTTGGGCTTCTTATAAACTGATAGAGTTTAGCTGGTATGTCTGTATGGTAGGGCTGATTTTGGCTCAGGAGTAAAAGGCAAGTGGTACTGCTTCAGAGTACTGAAGTCTCATTCCTTTTTACTTCAAAGAACATTTGATCTGTAAGCATGTCTAGCCATAGTTCCTAGGATCTTTACAAACTGAAGATACGTTGGGGCAGGTAGTTGTTGGCTTTTGGTTTGGTGGTTTGGTGGTTTTTTTTATTCTTACTGTAATGAATACAGTTAGCATTAAAGATAAAACTGTTCTCTGGTTATGCTATATTTGTGTCCATGCCAAGAGACCTATGTCACAGTGATGCTTCCCTCCCTGTCAGACTGCTTTGTGAACTACATTTAAGTGTAAATTCATCTAGTCGGGGAGCATACCTTAATTCCCAGGCTAAAATACCAGCATAAACACTTTCATTTACATGTCTACTAGAGCTGACTGAAAGTCCTCAATAAATGAAACTCACTGTAGAGAGTCACAGAACAGGTTTTTGTTTGAAGGGACCTTAAAGCTCATCCAGTCCCACCCCCTGCCATGGCAGGGACACCTTCCACCAGCCCAGGTTGCCCAAAGCCCCATCCAACCTGGCCTTGAACCCTTCCAGGGAGGGGGCAGCCACAGCTGCTCTGGGCAACCTGTGCCAGGGCCCACTCCCTAGGGAAGAATTTCTTCCTTATAGCTAATCGAAATCTGCCCTATCAGTTTAAAGCTGTTACCCCTCATCTGATCCCTACACCCCTGATCAAGAGTCCCTCCCCACCTTTCCTGCAGCCCCTTTCAGCCCTGGGAGGCCGCTCTAAGTTCTCCCCGGAGCCTTCTCTTCTCCAGCTGAATCCCCCCAACTCTCTCAGCCTGTCCTCACAGGGGGGTGCTCCTGCCCCCTGAGCATCTTCGTGGCCTCCTCTGGCCCCACTCAAGCAGGTCCGTGTCCTTCTGATGTTGGTGCCCCCAGAACTGGACACAGCCCTGCAGGGGGGGGTCTCATGAAATCAGAGTAAAGGGGCAGAATCTCTTCCCTGACCTGCTGCCCACACTGCTCTTGATGCAACCCAGGACATGGTAGGCTTTCTGGGCTGCAAGTGCACATTGCTGGCTCACAGTCAGTTTTTCATTCACCAGTACCCCCAAGTCCTCCTCCACAGAGCTGCTCTCAATCCAGTCCCTGCCCAGCCTGGATTTGTGCTTGGGATTGCCCCAACCCATGGGCAGGACCTTGCCCGTGGCCTTGTTGAACTCCATGAGGTTCACAGGGTCCCACCTCTCCAGCCTGTCAGGTCCCTCTGGATGGCACATCCCTGCCCTCCAGCGTGTGACCGCACCACACAGCTCTGTTGTCAGTGAACTCACTGAGGGTGCACTCAACCCCACTGTCCATGTCACCAACGAAGATGTTAAACAGTGCTGGTCCTGACCCCTGAGGAACGCCACTGCTTTCCACTTAGACGTTGAGCCTCTTTGGAGTGCAACCAACTCTTTGGAGTGCAACCGTCCAGCCAATTCCTTATCCACTGAGTGGTCCATCTGTCAAATCCATGTGTCTCCAATTTAGAGAGTCAAGGATGTCATGTGGGACAGTGTCAGATGCTTTGCACAAGTCCAGAATGCTGTCACATCATTTATCCTAGCTAGAGTCTAACTAAAGCTTCACTTTTGAAATATTAACCTATTCCTATAAAGACAGCTGTTTTGAAATATACTGAAATACAGAGGGGAAAATACAACTTCATTGATGTACCTTAGTCTGACTAATGTTTTTCCTATAATGAAAAAGAAAATAAAAATGGGGAGAAAAAAATTAGTCCTTTGAATGTTTTCTGTCTGGTCTAGCTAATTAGTAACTACAAGGATTGCAGCATCTCGTTCCCTGTAATATTACTTGTACTAATCAAAACAAGTTGGTAGCTGCTATATGTGGAGGAGAATTGAAATGGGATAAACGTACAGGATTTCTTCCTGTATTAATTATTCTGAATCGTAGTATCAAGATTTCTGAGGTTGTTTCAAACCATTTCTATGTATAAAATAATAACAAAATGTTCCATGACTCGACCCTGTTCCTTCAAGCTTCAGAGATTGCCCTAGGTTGAACTGCTCAATATACCAAGTTTCAACTTGAAATGCAAAAGTCTGCTGAATCTGTCCTGTGAAAATGACCCATTTCTGTGGATTTAACAACTGACACTTGCCACGACCTGTCTTGTTTGTGTTGGTCTGAAAGGTCATTTAAATTGCTTAAATATCTGCTTTTAATATTTATAACAGAAGAGAGCTACACAAATGGAAATGTGAATGAAAAAGATATGCAATAGATTACATCTTTAAAAAAAAAAAATAAAAAATGCAGAGGTTCTTAGGATTCTTCTAGTGGAGCTCAACTCCAATGACATGTATTCCCAAGGTCATTAGTATCTAGTAGAGGTGCTCTCAACCAGGCGTGCTTAGAGGGTGGCTGGCTTCCAAAAGCCTCTCGGAGGAGAGGCTGGCCAGCGAGCCCTGCTCCGGCGGCCTGCGAGAGCAGCTGCTTCGCCAGCCTGATGCCTCTGCTGCATTGAGGAGCGCTCGCCAAGTCCATGGTGTCTGCTGCCAGAAAAAAGAACTGGCAAATGGTACTCAAGGGGGACTTTTTGTGTCTACAAGTATGTATTCTGTAGTCCTTTTGAGCAAATGAATTTTCTGTGTGCAAACTTGAATACAGTTGTCTTTCATGGTCTGAACTCCACGTGTACAAGTATTTAAGTTGTTAAGGCTTTTGCAGAAGAACTGTGAGAGCGTGGATACTTGATTTTCTCTTAATTCACTAAAGAAAGTACTGGATCTAATCTCTGCCTGTAGACACATTAGAAGCACCAAAGAACCAGTGTGCACATCTGCATGCTTTTTTTACAACTAAGCTTATTATAAACTGAAGAGTTGTGGTGAGAAAATAAATGATGTTTCAAGATAGTGCTGGGAGTTCTGGTTTACTTAGTTGTTTTGTCCAAATCATAATTTGAGTTATAAAAATGAACAAAAGTTGGGGAAGACTGAGAAGGTAGCAAAAGGAATCCTATACCAGAGCGTTACAGTGATGAAAAAACAGAACATTGAAACAGTTACCACTGCCCACAGTTCTGTATGATATGACCTGATTTGCAGCCAAAAAGGTATAAGTGAATTAAGAAGAAAAAAAAAGGTATATTAGGTGTTAGCTGTAGTTGTATCTCCACTCCTTTCAGAAGTACTACATTAGCTCTCTGCTTTGCAAAGTTTAAGCATGTGTTAAACAGAAAGACAAATGCTGAGTGGAGACGAAAAGGAGGAAGCATTGCTTGTTGGTTATTGCTGGGATGTGGGATTGCCTCTTGGGTGAAAGGTGTTTTGATTGAGTACACGGGGTACTGTGGATTTATTATTCAAGCCTCTGCACAAAACATACTGTGAAGCATGTTATTTGGATTCTTGTGTTAGTTCCGATTTATCTCAAATCATCTAGGTGTGTAAGGAATAATAGCCTACTTTGAATATCGGTGCTTTTGAATATTTAGGGCAATACACATGGGTTTTTTTAAACTTCTGTTGTCTCAAAGCTGTCATAAAGTTCCTGTAATTCCGCAGATATAAATATGAAGCTGTACACATCTGAGATATCTGTCCCTCTTGCTTTTTCTGGTGATAACAGATGAGGATAATATTATGGATGCTTTTTCATATGAAGTTGCTCTAGAATTTTATTGCTTGTTGTATTGGTTCTATATACATGCTGTACGTTGATTGACAGGGATTTTTCTCCCAAAAAATCCTATTTGGAGAGTGCATTGCTCTTCCTCCTATAAATTATATTTTCAGGTGTAGGCTTGCCATGGACTGTTCTCTTCTTCCATTTCTTCAACATTGATCACATCACAGAAACATTCTTATTTGAAATTGAGTTGATGGACTCTTTATCACCAAATGGCATAAAGCTGGTGTTCACTTTCACATTCTCAAAACTGCTGAATGTGTTAAAAAATCACTTTGTTGAGCTTCCTCTAAATTGGAAATACATTTTAAAAACTAATAAATACAAAGCATGACGTAGATGTCAAGGATAATGTGTCACTTCTGGCATAGGAACCCAGGTATCAGAGTGTGGCACGGACTCTTTTATAGCATCAAAAGACTGACGCTTGCCCTTGACCCCATGCCAGGGCAGGGCTCCTTTGCAGTTCCCATGGGCTGTTATCTCCTCATGCAGTCCATCAGGAGTGATGCCCCAAGCTGCTGCAGCCCTCTGACATGTAAATGCAGGCAGTCGGCAGGCAGGTTGGCAATCTTTCTTGCCCCTGAATGGGCCGCCATGGTTTGTGACTGGTGGATACAGGCAGTTCAGTCCAGCCAACTCATCCTCTTCTTGATGCTGTGGGTGCTCCATACAGCCTTGTCCTGCTTGGTCACATGGTGGTGATCTGTGTAACAGTAGTACAGTAGTAATAAAGTTGATTAAAAAGAGGAGGGTTAAAAAAAACCCAACAAACCTATGGTACAGCTCTGTACTGCTTCTTGCTTTGCAAATTCCACCACTGTCATTTCCTAAATGCAGGTAGATTGCAACAGTTTTCAGCCAGGTGCTCCCCAGCATTGCCAGGGAGTGGGATTACCATGGCCATAAACACTCATGACTCAGGAACTCAGGTGTGATTTTGTTGTTATCTCCTCAGGTTCTCCTATAAGCCTGTAGTGAACATAAATGATATGCTTGCTGTTGTAACTGTGATAACTTACTGCTTCAGTCCATGCAATGCATCCATGAAATAACCAGCTAGATTTTTGTTTATATTTACGCTGGGGAGAGTGGTGGCATTGGTGTCTTTATTAACGTATTGACATATTTATTGACATCAGTTGTCATCAGTCTTGTCTGTTTAATTAATATAATCGATTCACTGAACATCTAGCTAATAATTCTGGCGCAAATATTCTAACTAGTCTTGTTACTAAAATTGAGTCTCGGCCCCTTGTTATGTTATCTGCCATGGGTCTAGTTGCCAAAATAATTAAATGACAATTAATTTGCAGTTTTTTCCCCCATATAAATTACTTAAGATGGATTTTTATTAAAACAATTAAGGCCAAGATATTTAAAATGCCTTCACAGTAAATGAATGCTAAGAAATAATAATGAAATGCCAGATTATTTTTATGTAAAAATGATGAGATAAAACAAATAATGGTAATGTCAGTGTGTTATATAAGATCCATTGAATAGCAGCTGCAGTCAACAGAGTTTAAAGCTAGGAAAAAAAAATGCATGATTAATATGAACAAAGGATGTAGGAAATACTTCTGAACTTCTAAAACTTATTTGTAGCCCAATTGAATGCTTTTCTGAGAAGATGCCCTGGATTAGTTAGTTATTGAGTAAATGACTTTATAATTCTGGGTTAGTTGAGAAATATGCATAAAGAATAAAAACATCTGTAGTGTCTAGTGAATCGTGATATCCTGAGCTATAGACAGTCAATTCTTTCTTTTATCTCTTCTCAAATGATGTACTCCATTGTCCATTAGTTTGCTAATGTTTGTAAAACATCTTATGGTTACAGATATGGCTTTACTTACAGACCAGAAGATGTGCAGGCATTAATTACATTCCACTCGTTAGTATTCATTCTGCTGCTGACACTTATTTGCTACTCTGTATGTTTCACCTCAGGTACTAAAGGTATTCCTGGCTTTTGCATTTCCAACTCCATTGTCCAAAGGACGAAGGAATGAATGTGAACAAATATTTTGGGCTTATGTAATTAATAAGGGAGAAAATATATGTCAAATTAAAACTAGCAAATAAAACTTTATCTCAGTCTTGAAGAAACATAATTGCTTTCCAAACACCTATTATAGTGTGATTCATTAACACTGTATTATTTTATTAAAGAGGACAGCAGCTGTGACCTGATATCAGGAAGCCCGGAGGAGTGACTCAGGCCAAAATACTGTACTTACTCTGTGTCCGCAACTGTTTCTAGGCTGTGCTCCAGGTATTCCTGCTGCTGCTTAGATTTTGTGCATCTGAAATAGTTCAATCTTGTATTCTTCTTATGTATTTTGATCTGTTGTTCAGTCAGGCTCAAGCCTGTAACGTTCTTCTATATTTGTTATCCACTCATGGCATATTTGAGTTCTTTACATTTAGGACAGTTAGGGTATTTATTGTCCAGTGAAGTGTCTGGGGTAAATATTTCCATTTACAGAGGGCTATTGCAAGCATTTTGCAGGCTCTGAAGTTTTGTTCTTAATAATGAAGAGAGGAAACAAAATCAGAAATTTAATCTCAAGTAAAATCTTGAAGTTTGCAATTCTACAAAAATTGCTTGAGAATGCTTTGTTTCATTTTTAAAGCAAAAATTTTAGCTGGGACGCACAGCTGTGAAAAGACTGGGAACGTCTATTATCTCCTTAAGTTACTTCTCATCCTGAGAATTCTGACTTGGCATAATAATTCTAATTATGGTCAGTCAAGTAGAGTTTAAGTGTGATATTTGAACAAGAATCTGTGCTTGCTGAAAAATCAGAGAAGCCCTCAGTTGACGTAGTACTTATTGCCATGTGTTTCAAGAATATATATATATCATAAAAAGAAGGATGGGGGAAGCAGAAGAGAACTAGTGACATGCGGCTGAAGTTAAGGGATTGTATGATCAGGTTTTCAAAAAATGTCACCAAGCCATTCTAATTCTTCACAGTCCAAAATGTATTTTCAGCACTGAAAATAATAGCCATCTATGACATTATCTAAATTCTGTTCTGGTCATGTGGTCCGATGGCTGTGGACCTTTGTTTCAAGCTGTTCAAATAATTTTGCATATAAAATTGAGTAAACCTAACATCAATCTCATATTCTGTGTTCTGGAAGTAATCAAGTCTGTAGGATGGTGCAAAGTGCTGCTTAATGGAACGTTAGTTCTTTAGTTTTGAAGAATAACTTTTCTTTCCTAATTTGTCCCATAAGTACTTACCATGGAGTAGTCTCTAGCTCTTAAAAATTATTAGTCTGAAGTTTTCACTTTTCTGCCAGATACCATGGAGTCTCTGATAATTAAATGTCTTAAGATGTTAAAAGATATGTTAAACTTAAGCTACCAAAACCAAGCAAACAATAAAACCACATGACAAAACCAGCAGTGATACTTAGTGGCTTAAATGTGTATCACTCAGAGGGCTGTGCTGAAATGATAAGTACTGGTTGTGAATTTGTATTTTGTGGTACATGTGGATATTTGAGGACAGTTCTCTTCAGCTGTTAGAAGAGGATAACTGATGATTATTTGAAATAGCAATGTTACCGGAATAAGCTGACTTCAGGGTATCTCATAAGACTAAGGAAACTTGTGTTCAGAGTACATACATCTCTTATTTGTATATGAAACCAGTAGCTGATAACAGACTTGAGCACAGCATATCTAGATATGAATTTCTTCATCACAATTTTTTGCCAATGTAATTGGCTTATATGAAAACTTGGAAGCCGATTTTCAAATTTATTGGATCTGTTGTCAACAGCACCATAGTAACATTTCTATAGATTTCATTTCTAAAATTAAATGTTCTAATGGCAAATATGTAGACAAAGAGTTATTTTAGTGAGGCAGATAGTCACTGCGTTTTTTTAAGGTTTTGGTTTTAATATCTCTTGCTTTGTAGTTCAAGCATCATTGGGTTTGTTACAAGTGGATAGAAGCAGCAGAGATGCTGCTAAGTGCAGGTCTTCTGAAATGTTTCTGTCTAGTTAGTATTTTGCAGATCCTGTGACTCCTCTTGCTCTTTAGCAGATATCATTCTATGGCACAAACAACCTTGAGCTGGAAATACATGTACTACACTGTAGCTTGTGGAGTGAATAAAGTCAAGAATGTTCTTCCCTTGTTAAGGATTGCGCCTTGCCCTAGATCTGTCGGGGAGAATAGTTACTGTAACAGGCCATACACACACCCTGACTGATACAGGAACTCTACCCATAGGGTAGAGCCTATTGTAAAGTGCGTGCTTTAAGTGGGGACGTGATCAGACACAAGCGTGTTGCCCGCTCCGCCAGCTCGTGTGCACTAGCTGGGGTGCCCTGGTGACAAAGGCTGAGCCTGCGGTCTGCTTGAGGGCACGTACCCTCTCAGCCCGAAAACTGCATGGCTGCCAACCTTTAGCTGATCTCCTTGGCATGGTCAAACGTCAGGAAAAAAAGCCATGTAACGTTTCTGCTGTATTTTGGGAAAAGAGGGGTCTGCTCTGTCAGCATTGTGTCTGAGGGGAGGATATTACTGATTTACATGACTCCACGGTACACGAGTTCTCTCACGCTTAATTGTGTTTGTTACAGTGAAAAAAAATGGAATCATATAATTGAAATGAAAATGTACCAAATGTACACATGCGCACTGGAAAAATCAGGTATTGAGCATATTTATATACCTTTGTTTTTCTTTACAAATAAACAAGCAAAATCCTTGGAAAGGTAAAGCAGGGGGAAAAAAAAGTGCAGCAAATGACAGGTATAATATTTGTAATCCTTTGTGGGCATACTAAGTGCCTAGAGAACTTGATGTTTTAATACTTAAAATATGCCAGTTTGTTAACTGAGGGTTCAGGTTACTTTAAAAAGCAGATGATCCTTTTTCCAGCGTCATGTGCAGTGCAGGGGAGTTTGAATAGTTTGCCTATCAAGGAAGAGAGAAAAACTGGCTCAAAACAGAGATTCCAAAAAGGGCCAGAGAGAAGGGTATTGATTGAGAGCTACTTACATGGGTGTCTGTAGTCAAATAAGGCAGTTTTAATAAAGAGCTTTTTTAAGGTGATCAATTTAATGCAAAGCATTTTTAATGGAAGAATGTGTTAGGATTGACTGAAGGCTTACAGAATAATTTTAATTTAGGTGAGAGATTTTTTTTTTTTTGGTAGGCTTCCTTTTAAAAGAAGTTGTTTTGCATAGTGGGAGAAGGTATAAATAGTTATTTAGAGCCTTGTTTTAGCAGACTTTTAAAATGTAACTTAAAAGGAATCAGTTTCTTGTTTTAGGGCTTGGGTTGCTTAGCAGAAAACAAGGGACACTTAATAATATTATCAGTGTACAAATAGAAAAAAATTTATTGTGATAACATACAAATTTTTCCACAACACTATTGTGCTGCCAGTAATGGTTAATACTTGCAGTTTTGTCATGATGAGAGCCAGTAAATTCATCAGCTGCTGAACTGATGTTTAGTTGAGGATTCATTTTGGTGAAAGGACCTTGCAGAAAAGCTGATGACAAGAGAATCCACTGGCATTTAGTGCATGTTAATTTCTGAGACAGGGAGATGGGGTTTGGAGCAAAAGGGAGTAGTTTCAGTGAAAGAAGCAGGTTTAACATCTGTGGGAAATGGACAAGCTTGGAGAAATTAAGTAAACTGGTTATTCAAATGAACAATATGTCATGTGGAAGATGCACACTGGTGCAGTGGGGAAGAGGGAGCTTGGATTTGCTCTTTAACATGCCAGTCAGTTTGGCTGCTTGGCATAAAGTACCTCTTACATGCCTCTGAAGCAGAGAGACAAACATTAGCAGGGAAAAGTATTAGATTAAATAACTGCTTCTAACTATATTAAGGGTAAATGGATTTAAGTATATAAGAAAATAGATAAATGCATCAGCATCTGTGTATAGAGCTCAGAACAGGTAGGGATAAAATTAATATTGTAAAGGAAATTCATGACATGCAAAGGTATATCAACCAAACTGAAAATTAGGAGCAGCTTCCTGTGAAAGCTCTGGGCCATCTTACTATCGTAAAATAGTAGGAAAAAGAATTCAGAGGCTTCAGAACAGAACTACATACATTCATGAAAAATATTTCAAAGTGTGATTGAAAATTAAAATACTGTACTCTGTGAAATTTTTGGCAGTCCATTTACAAATGTTTCTTTTTGCTTTGAGCTGACATGTTTTATTACTGCAATAAGAGTCAGCTAATGTTTTACTTAATCCTTTTTAAATTCTTAGTAACAAACTTAAATAAAGTATGTGGCACATGTCAGAACCAGGTAGGTTAACAATAGGAATGAAGCAGGAGTAGGACAGGAAGAGATGAGGGGTTGACCTCTCGCGGTCAGCGATCAGCAGGTACGTAATGCTGTTTGCCATCCCCCATGTGCAGTGGGGCTGTAACGCTCCGCCCGGTAGTGAGCAGCACGCAAGTGGCCAGTTACGTACCAGTGCTGACACTTGGTGCATCCTACAGAGCAGAGCAATGTGGCACACAGAGACACGGCGACGGCTGAGTTCCTGCTGCTGGGCAGTGCCACCACAGCCCCTGTGTCAGCATTTCCAAGGGTGTTGATGCTGGAGTGGAATAAGGGCATGAACTTTGTCCAGATCAGACTGTATGGTCTCTAAGTATTATTTTGAGGCTGTGGAAATACTTCTTGATAGGGATGATTAGAGAATGTCCTGGATGTCCAAATTATTCATTAGTCTTAAAATGATAAACTCAATTTTTGGGCAGTGATAATGAGGCAAGTAGAAAAACGTCTCAAATCCATTGAGAGAAAATGTATGGAAAAAAATTGAGTGGCCTTTGAAACAAAGGGTTGGAGTCTGATATTAAATACCACTGTAAAGCAAACAAGGCCAATCATAATAGCATGCAACACAGCTGCTCCTATACACACTAGTGATATCAGAATGAGGTTTTAAAGGCTTTGTTCTCACAGTTATTCTTTTCATATTTGAAGTATACTTGTTTGGTTATGTGTTTGAGTAGATAGGTTGAGACCTCATGGGAGCAGGGTGAAGGATGTGTGCTTTATGCAGTGTGTCTTCACTTGTAAATTCAACCCCAAGCCTGGTTTGCTCTGGTTTTCTAGAATGAATAAATATCTAAGCATCTTAATCATGTAGACACCAACACGTTAATAATAAACATGAGAATACAATGAATGCTAACAAAAGACTTTGCCTAGTAGTATACCCCAAAACACTGAAGATTAATTTAGGCCTTCATTTAAAACAAATAAGCCACCAAGCAGTGGAGAGTGATTTTGGTTTGTAAATGTCACCTGGCATGTGAATAGCAACATGCGTGGTATGAAAACTGCGGAGATCCTGCAGCAGCTATCTTATATGACATTGTTTGATACTGCTCAGGTGATCTGTTTATTCCTTGCAGTAATGGAAGGAACTGAAATCTCAGCAGAGAAAAATGGGTTTCGGAAACAGTTCGCTGACTGTGCAGGTTATTGATGTTGGCAGGTGATTAATGTTGGTAGGACTGCGTAGAGCTGAAAGCTTGTTGTGACAGGCTTCTCCTTCTGATGCCCATGGGAGTTCTTCCCAGTCATTTCAGTGCGATCAGAGTCTTCATATTTAATACTTTTAGATTGCAAATTCATTAGGATAATAATTTGGGCATCTTTATGTCTAGGTCTTTTCACACAGTGACATTGAGTAACATACTGTACAAGTATCTTGCTGAGTAGACTTTGTGATGCTAGGGAGAACTGCAATCCTGGTGTTCCCAATTCTGTCCTACTTACTATATTTTTCTTATAAAGGAAAGCCTTTGTTCTAAGTTAAAAGCTAAGGCTAAAGAGCCTGCGCAGTTACTAACTTTTCACTTTGTAGTATTCAGTCAATTGTAAAACATTTTAATTCATTCTGCTAAGATACAAATGTGGGCAGGCTTTATCCTGTGCTTACTCATCGGGCCAACTTCATATTGTTTTAGGGGAGAACTGAGGAAGGCAGTGAACTAAAGATTTGTTGAATCAAACAGCAGCTTGAGCACATGCTTAACATAAACTAGGCAAGTTAGTCTGTTAACTTGAATAACACAGTAAGAGATCAGATGAGTTTAGAGCCTGATAGCATTTTTTTCAGTTGTTATATCTGGACACATCAAAACAAAGCCTAAAACCAAACTGAAAACTTGTAGCAAACACACAAAAAAATGCTGTGCACCATAGAAAGTTCATGACTATTATCCTGTCCAAAATTTAAGCTTTCAATGGCATTCATTACAGAATAGGGAGGAATAGCTTTTAAATTACTCACACATCTTTTATATATGAAGAAACTGCTGCAGGCTGCGTTACTACTTTCATATATTGGAACTCTTGTAAGAAGCCTGAGTGAAGGAGCAGTGGCCATCAGCCCTGACCCTGTGTGGTTATAGAATTCAATGTGCGGGCAGCAGCTGAGAGCCCTCCTGTAGCATTAGCACTGCTGGAATCCCGATAAAGCATCTTTCTTGTGCGGTTTGCTTTTGCCTATTGATTTGACTTTGCGGTCTTTCTTTCATGTCCCTCAAACCTGGACTTTTGTAAAAATAGCTTAAATGATTGACTGTTTCACAGGACTAGTAGATTCAGTTACCTGACCAAAGTGTTTCCTGCTCGATCTGGATTGATTATCATCCAGAGAGCACCTTTCTGAATACCTGTATAACTTACTCCTCACTTTTAATTCAACCTGTGTGCTGCACTGCCGCACATCTGCAGAAACGAGATTGAAAAACAGAATTGGACCGAGCTGACAAGACTGTATGTTCTCTTCCTCATACCCCAGTGGCAATTGACCTGCTTGACTTTACAGTAGTTTGGAAGCTGTTTTATGGGACTCTTTATGGAATGATTTTATTTTTTTAGCAGGCTTTTATCCATGTGATACATTGATGGCTATTAGAGGGTTTTGGCTGTGATGTGCAGTTTCACAATAAGCAAGCACCTTTTAAAACTGTACTATTTCTGCAGTGCTCTGTATTAGGTATCTGCTAAACATGAGGTAGTATTTGAATCGTTTACAAAGCTTCTCTGAAGCGGGGAAAGATATCTTTAGTTCTTCAGTGCAATAGAAAAACCACTTGTCTTAAATCTGTATTTCTCTGAATTATCTTAATTTGTAGAAAAGATACTTAACTTCCAAAGTTGGCAGACACCAAGTAATCTTGCACTGTTGTATATGTGTTTCAAGGTATGCATGCTTCAAATCAGGCCTTCATTGTGGAATGTGGACGTTTTGCTAAGGTGCCTGATCCATGCCATGAGCCCACATGAGTTGGAGTTATAAGACTGAGCTCACAGTGAAGGTTTTGTGAACCATATAAACAAAGTTATCTAGGAATTGCCACATTAGGCCAGATTCTGTGTGGTTCACTGTTGTTCCGCTGCGTGGGGCAGCACCACATCAAGTGTATGTTTAGACAGATGTAGCTTTCTTAAAATGAATACTGGTTAAGTACCTGTTGATGCAGTATCCAAGCATTACAGGCCTATTATGGGGGCCATGGAGAATTTGGGGGTATTTTGTCACCCCATTAGTTATGGTTTCCTGTTGCACTGCTATAGCACTAACACATGGTGATGTGACTTCAGGGCCATTGGTTACCCTGACAATTCTAATAATTATCATCAATTTTACTTTTGTTGGGATGGAAGGTTAAGCTCAGTAGGTAAACCTAATTGCATGTCTGCTATAAATAAATGATTTCCAGAGTGGAAGAAATTTGTGTGACAGCTAAATGGGGGTGAAAAGGAGGTTGTAAAGTTAACTGTTCAGCTTTAGTCAAATGACTGACCAAAAGAGAGAACCTTAGGGTATTTTGACATGAAATACATCAGTCTGCAAATTAGTTTGGACCAAAGATCATCAGAATAACTCTTGCCTTATGTTGATTTTTTTTGGTTTGTTTTGCAAAGTTACATTATTTGGTAGCATCTTTGTCAGTTCAGCTTCTCTTTAGCCTGGGGAACCTCATAGGTAATGCTGTGATTAGTAGCATTTGGCTGACCACCTGCTCTCTCTTATTCTGGGAAGATTACAACTGGCCACGGAGCAGCTATGAACTGATCACTTGACCATGGCAAATGAGCTGCCCTCATCCATGTGTTCTGGTATATATTTAACTTAATAATGTGAGCAGATGGTCATTATATTGATTCATGAAGCAGGCGAGGAAGCTTGATAGCATAAGGCCTGAGTGCTGAGCATTGGGATGGGGCAAGAAGCAGGGAAGGACATTTTTGTGATGTGAGTTGTTTGGAGTTTTGTTTGTTTGTTTGTTTGCTTTTGTGTTTTACAAAGGACTGCTGTGGACAGGAGTAAAATAAAAGCAAGTGTAGGTGACTCATCAAGCCTGTACATATGGCCATTTCCCTGGAGATAGAGACTGTTAGTGCACAAGCATGATGCTGCTGAAATACTTGGACCACTGATAGTACTGGGGGGGGAGGTGGGAGGGCAGTAGTTTGTAGAGCTGTGAAACTTGTCACTCTGCTGTTGCTGTTAATGATGGCAGATCTTTTAAGGGGAAAAGTTAATATGTAAGTAATAGTTCTTCAGTAATTCTTTTGCAAAGAACAACTTTGTCTCCCCATTCAGAAGGCTATAACTGTAAATAATTCTATGAAGTATTCAGCAACTATCCTTGATGGCTAAGCTGGAAAGTTCACAAATTCCCAACCTGGATCAGCTCAGAGGAACAGCTTGATTGGTTATTCATTTTCTATTTTTCACATGAGAAATACTATTTCCCTTGAGTAAGAACGTTCTCTTGAGTAAGAGTTTAATCTCATACTTTGGTTCCTGTTTCTCCTAGCTACTGATTAGTTTTGCTGTCTTATCAGTTTATGTCATAGTATGTAACTATAAATTGTCTTTGCAGTGAAGAGGGAATACAGTTCGTCTTCACAGATGCTGCTGTTACCATGGAGATAAAAGGACCAATGGCCTTTTCTTGGTTTGGACTGTACTACAGTGTTCATACAGAGATGGTGCATTCGAAATTGCAACATTTGGTGCTTTTATATTTCAGTCTAAATATCAAATGAGAAAGCATATTGTTTTTTCTTGGTGATGAAGTTTAATAATAAATACAGATTTGGGACTTATTCTGGAAGCAGAAAGCAAGCCCACCAGGAATGTGAAAACAGCGTGGCTGGTTTATGCATGCTAAACCTCCTCTCTGGGAAAAACCTTTTGGCTTTGCAAAATATAACCCTGTAGAGCCTTTGGGTTTATCTGATGCAGTGTTTGATGCTGGTTACATCACCAGTTTACTTATCTGTGATGTTCCACCGTGGCTGATCTTGAATGAGCATGCAAAAGCTGTGAATGTGATTTTTTTTTTTTTCCTTAAGAGCGAGCTTTTCTACCTCAGATTGCGTGAAAGAAAATATAAATACCAAATCCACAACACATTCAAGGATGGCTTGCAGAAGGTGTTATTTGTGAGTACCTTTTCCTTCTTCATCTGTCATCACGTCTCTGATATCTGTGTTGAGGATTCCAGAAGTGGGAGTAGTGATCAGTTTATTGTTTGGTAGGTTTCTTTCCACGAACCATTTTTAGGGTGTTACCTTTCTGACAGATGAATGATCTGTATATTAAAAATACATAGATGATGATTGTGTTTATGCATATGGGTATTTAAAAATTGAACCTAATAAAGTGGATAAGTCTATGTTTAGCAGTGAAAAAATAACACACACACTCCCACCCCCCCACCCCACTTTGCATACAAGAGGCAATGCAGGATGCTAGGAATTCTGTCTATGATGAATCAAGAATCCCTCTTCCATTTTGTTTTAATGCTTTGTCATGTTAAAGTGTAATCTGTCTTTTAAACACAGAAATACTAATAGAAGGATGTGGAATACAGTCTTGTGCAGTATAATATCAGTAAGGCAAAATACCGCTTTGTTTCTGCTGTCCTTGTATATATGCTTGATCAAAACTTAATTATATTAATTTCTTATTATTTACTTGAACAGTTTTTCAGACATTATAGTCAGCACGGCAGGAGTTTAATATTTCACTAATTTAATGCAGTGCAGCAGCTCTTCGCATGAGTTGTCACGTTTGGCAGACGAGCTAAGTGCTCATCCACTTGTAGCCAGAGGAAGGAAAATGCTAAAGTTTGCATAGTGTTTGTGGTGTCAGCAGCGGGGTATGTACAGAAACCACACTGCGTGGTTTTATTCAGCTGAATTCTAGTGGTTCCACATGACCCTTACTGTGAGCTTTCTCTTAAACCATGCTGCAGTGTTGTTGCACTTCAGGGAAGAATTAGAACAAAACAGACACGAGCGTGCAGTTAAGTTGTCCTCTGCCACCCACCCTCTCTGCCATCAGTGGTTCCCTTCTAATCCAGTATTTTGAAATGGCTGTATGTGCTGTTTGCATTTCTGAACTTTACTTAAAGATCCTCTCTCTTTAGGGTAAAGTTTAGGTTTGCCAGTGGATCATACATGTATCTTAATGCGGTTGCCATCTGTAGCCTTTTTCAGTTACTTTGATAGTGCCTAGGAGGGTCCTAATTTGAGTAAATCTGCTTCACATTCAGTAGCACCGTCCACACGCAGGCATAGTAAGTTCAAGCATTCAAGGATAAACTACTCAAAATTAATATTGGATGAGTATTGAAATCTGTTCTTAAGTTTCCTTTAGCCTTTTGTTTTACGATGATCGTATGAATGGTTAAGTTGAAATGTTTTAAAATCAAAATAAACTTGGAACTGTACATAGGAAGTTGAAATAAGAAAAGTGAACTTGGAAAACAGGTTGTAGCCTTCCAGGTATACGTGGATCAGTTTTAAATGTAATGCTACATGTTTATACAAGGGAGTAGTAGTAATGTTTGTGTTAGACTCCATTTTCATTTGAGTTCTGGGATTTGGGGATTTCGTAACTCTTGGCAGGGGACAAAATTTCTTACTGTGCTTATCGTGTGATGTTAAAGAATATTTAATCTCTGTAGGTTACTTTCTTTAACAGTGATGTTGCAGTCCTATTGAACCATCTTCTACAGTATTTCCCCCTCTTACTGCTTACATGTTTGATATCTTTTACCTACATCAGCACTTGCTGTAGAAAACAAGATAGGAACTAGGACTTCTTCTATAAATCTGTATTTCAGCTCCTCAAAATCTTCATGTTCTTTGAAACTGGTCTGTTCTGAATATTGAAACTGTATGTTAAACAGTTAAATACACCAGCTCTTCAACGCGTGAGTAAGTTTTGAGATGAAAACTTGAATGCTGTAAATCTTTCGATGTTCTAATAGTATATATGCTAAGGACTTTTGCCTTTTAAAAATAAAATAGGTAATTTTTGCATTTAAAAATGTAAAAAGCTAGATTGTTGCTGTTGTGAAAAAAAGCTAAACAACAATGTCAAACTACTAAGATGAGCAAAAGCGTTTTTTCAGATGCTGCACTTAATAGAACATGTCATTGTTTTAATAGGATTTGCCTTGCTATAAATCTCTTATGCTATATCTGTGAAATTTCATTCTTCATACATTACTATTTTTTCTTTCATGAGCTTCAAATCCAATATGTATAGATGTTGCTCTTTCGGCTCGGTTTTGTTATGATTATGGCTTTGAAATTACAAATGTGGCTGTATTTTGTAATGGGAGTTGTAGTTTCTTGAGAAATTCTGGGACCTGATTCAATGATGTGGGAAATATAGAGAAGATGCAGTGAATCTATCAATTTTCCGATTTAATCTGAAAGATTTTTTTCCTTCTATCATATGCAGCTTCATGTGTCTTTGCTCTACTTTATTTCTGGTTTTGAGCTGTGTGGGGTTTTATTTACAGATTTTTGCAAGTGACTAGTAAGCACCAATGATACAAGTGCGGTTTATGTGTACTGTAAATTACTGTACATCACCCTTCAGAATAAATGATTTTGTAGTAAGACTTAATCAAAAGGGAAATAAGTGTTCCTAATTATAAGCGTCTACATATTAACAATCTTAATTAAATTCACCCTAGTTACAGCTAACCTAGTATTGGAGGCTCCTTACAAACTGTGCATTGGCTAGGATGCAAAAGGATTGCCTCTTGCCTGTTTATGTAGGCTGGTATTTCATTTTTATAAAACCAAAAAAGTTTGTAATAATAATTTAAAAAATAATTATCTATACTATTAATAAACGCTGCATTCTAGAATGGGACAAAAATAACTGATGTTTCTTGTTTATTATGTTGTGACGGTACTGGTTTTAGTCTCCCAGGAGATGGTAATTATTTTAAGGCCCTTTTGATGGAGGAGAGGTCAGTGAAAGCATACCTAATCTTTCTTTTGAAAAATCCAGCTGTGGGCACTTGACTTGGAAATATATAAAGGGTAGTATTATTCAAAACAAGAACCTGTCAGTTTTCATTTGTACTGCAACATGTCCAAATGCTGATATTTTGATGAGAACCAAATTTTATGTATTCTTGAGCAACATTCAGTGGTCTGTACTCTAGCCTGCATGTGCTGATCTCTTCAAACTGCAGATTTTATTGAGCATCTGTGATATCTAGTGAAACCATCTCTAAATTCTGTTAAGAAAATATCCTATTCCATAATGCTTTTAACTAGGTTATAGAACTACTGCATGGTAGAAGGGACAGAGATGGAAGGAGGGAGATGCCAACATAGAAGATCTAGAAAGGTTGTGCTCCTTTATGATACCTGGGCAGTTTTCTTGACTCTCAGACTACTGTGTGAGGTACTTATATTGATGTTTACTTGCCATGAGTTGTCTTGTTACCTTCCTGTGATTTGGTTTCCAAGAAGCTGTGTACAGAAAGCCATCTTGTGGAAAGAAAATGATGGGAATAAAGATATTGGTTGTAGTGTGTGATGATCTCTGCCAAGTACATGTGATCTGTAAGGTTTTTACATATGCAACCATAACAGCAATAACAGCATTTAATGTTGTAGAGTTGGCCTTCAAAAAAGTGTGTAGGGAAAACACTGTGGAAAAAACCATAGGATTTTCTATATGGCACAACAGCCTCTCCTTGACATACTTGGCTACAGTCTGCTGAATATAAAGTTAGATGAATTGAACTAAAAACAAAAGAAGCGTTTTTTCAGTGTTACTTCAAAAGCCAGAATCATACTGTCCTGTGTATTTTGGGTGAAGATCCGAGTAGTGCAAGGAATATCTTTGATGTCAGAACAGTAGGAATTTGTCCCTGCAATAGTGAATGGATCATCTGCTAAATCACCTCTTAGCGGACGTGTCCAGACAACTACAATCAAACATGGAGTATGAGGAGATTATATGAGTTGCCATATGAAGCCATCTGCTGTTTTCCCTGCTGGGGTGAGTTTCCAAAAAACAAGTTGTCTTGTGGGTTCAGTCAGTGTCTTGATTCTGAAAGCCCTTCTAACATGTTAATGAATATGTTAAGAAAGCCAACTTTGAGCTGGAGTCAATGTGAATCTGTATGATTATCACTTTTTATTGTTCGTCACCTCTTTGGTGGTTTGTTTATATTTCAAATTTTGTTTCTTACTAAAGAAGATTTATTAAACAAGAATACGACAGACTTTACTAGTTTTTAACTACAGTATTTTCTAATCTCAACTGTACCCATAACTCTGGACTGAGGTGAGAAAGAAAATTTTCAACTTGTAAAATAATGTTATTCTTCATCAGGATAAAATAGTGAGAAATTGAAGTAATCCTTTTATTAGCTTATAGACATGAATCCAATCCAACAAATTATTCTTAGCTAGCTCAGATGACATTGAAATAAGTGGGCTTATATAGGGATTGAGCTTGTCTACCACTTCAGCTATTTACAAGCTATTTAAAAAAAGAATATGTGTTAACTAGTGCCAGGTATACAGACGGCTGTGGTGGTATAAATTTTCCATAGTGCTTGCACATATTCATTGGAACACAGCAGCTCACGGAAAAATGTACCAGAAGAAAAGGAAGAATACTGGCAGATGGAGGTGAACAGATTGTTATTTCATACAAAGAAGAGGAATAGTGTATGAAGTAATATGGCTGTAGAAAAATTCAGCGGTTAAGTACAAATGTACCTAGTAGACTCCTGTCATCAGCCACATCATTAACTTTATAAAAAGACAGTATTTGTCCCAGCTGTGGTCCTGTACCAATACACTTAGTTACTAAGTATCTGAAATAACTGTCTCTCAATTTCTTCTGTTTGAAAGCTGATAATCTTGTTAGGAAGAAGAGACAGCGATAATTTATTAATGCTGTCAACCTACTCACAGGTTTACACATGGTTAAAATTAAACAGTAGCAAAATAAAAAAAGGTTGGATATCCGATCCTCTATTAAATACCGTGTGCTATTCAGAGTTGGGAGGACAAGCTTTCTGCAGGCTGTCAGCGTTGTGCTGGGTGGAGGTGGTGCTTGCTGCAGCCGGTGGCACAGCAGCACTGCCCGGTTCCCAGGAGCAGGAGGATGGTGACCAGCCTGCTGAGAGGACATTTTGAAAACAGTAAGAGGGTAGCCTGTTAAAGCAAAAGTAATTCCAAGTTAATAGCCTGCTATTCTGTTCTCCTCGGTTGTTTTATAATCAATATTGAGAAAATTGTCTACTGGCTTTGGGAGGCTGGATGGTGATTGTAAGAGAAAATGGGAAAAAAAAACAAAACACATTTGTAGCTTTATGTGATGATCAGTAATCTGTTGCTTTTTATTTGTACATCTAAGCAAGACTAGTACTGAAGGAATAAAAAGAACGGTCATTTCTGTTTGCTGATGGATATGAAAGTGTTGTTTAAATGAGTGATGTCTAATGGCACACACGAGAAGAACTTTGGGTCTGCATACTTACTTTGTGTTTGGATTTTTCTCATTATGTTGGTAACCCGAGGGAGCTGTGATTTCAAGATCTTGTTTCAGATTTGGTTCTGTTTTTACTGTTTGACTAGTCTGTTCTCAAAAGAACTTTCTTAAAAAAATGACAAGCAGTTACCTGTCCATGAGCACTTGGGGAGACCTGGAAGCAACTTGGCATGGAAGCAGGAAATTGCGAAGCTTTGGTGTCCACTGGGATATTGCGGTAATGTGTCAGAAACGGAAATTACCAGAAGAAGCCGTTAATCCATTCAGTAATTTGTTTTGTGTCACTGATGAAGTAGCTATACTCTATTTATAATCTTAAATCATCTTTTGAAAACCATAGATCAGAGATATAGAAACTAAACTTAATAGGGCCAAGTATCTATGATACTGTGAATGGGGGAAGCGATTACTTCTCCTCCAAATTATTTAAATACATTTATTCTGATATCTTTAGGTGTTACAACTTATCTATTTTGAATGGCAACCTGTGTTGAAGGCTGATCGATTGACTATATAGTTTAAAAAACAAAACAAAAGACATCTGAATCTTGAACTTTTTCTGATATGTTCTAGAGGAGTAAATGAATGGAAATACTGTTAGAAGGTGATTGAAGGCATAAAATGCTGTATTTGGATCTTAGATCGCACCAGAAGAAGGTGGGTTTGCTTTGGGTAAGATTAATAGCCTATGACAGAGGCTGTAAAGCGTGAGCCTTATCATTTGTCAGGCTGATTGGGCACCAGTCGTGGGATCTAGAAGAACCAAAACACTGAGATACTCCTGAATTTTAAAATTCAGAGCAGAGTCCAAACCTCATGTTTGCTTCTGTAACTAGTTGGCCAAAGAGCCTGTCTTTGAATGCCCTAAGAAATGGCTGAAACCTAACCTTATGTGTTGAATGTATGTCTTTGACATCTGAGATGTTCCGGTTGGAACGCAGCAATGGTATGTGGTAACTTAATCACAAGTCTGCAGTTGAACGTTGCTATCTGTTTTATCTACTCCGTACCTACACCTATGACGCCCAGAGTGCCAGTGTACTTACTAGTTGACAAACCTTTGGCACTTCTTATTTGCTATCAAGGTGGCTGGACTTTTGCATTTCTACTGCACCTTCGAAAAGAAACTCAAAGGAGTTGAGCTCCTAACCAGTCTTGTGTGATAGGTGAGTATTAACCTTAACTGCAGATGAGCAAAAGGAGACTATAGGGACAACTTTATTGTTTACATGTTTGGGGGGACCTGAGAAAGTCAGAGTAGGACAGATCTATGGAGCCTTGTGAGAAATTATTTCTGGAATAGCCAGGAGCAAGCTCTGTCCAAAGTCCTTTGTTGAGCAGAACTGAATCCAGATACTTTCATACATGTACCACTTTATTGTCTGAAAAAAAGAGGTAGTATTGATGAGAATACAGAGATTTGCATGGGAAAAAAAAGAGTGGTGGGAAGGGAATCTGGGACGCTGTCATACTAATTTCCTCCTTTTGCTTCTACTAAAAAAAATTAGGTATTCACAAAGCAGGAAGCAGCGATTTCGTCAGTGTGATCGGTTTCCCTACCCAATGTGAGACTATAGTGCAATGCACACTTATAATGTATTGCCCTGGTTCCGTGAATTATGTGGAGCAACTTGTGTGAATATTGTATGTGTTTTTTTGTCAGAAAACACAGCTTTTGAGTGTTCTAACTGCTTTTATTGTGGTCCATCAGTGTTTTCAGTAACATTGTCCATCTTTCTTTAGAATTGTTCTGGTCACCTTTCCACATGATTTGAAGGTGCCACCAATTAGTAATTACGTGCTACGAGGTGTTAGCAGGGTATGTCCCATGATGGCAGTCTGCCTCATGACTGAATTGTGTTGCACTTCTATTTCCAAAAGCTCAAGTACTTTATAGGAGTTACCATTGTTTGCTATCTTTAAACAGAAAATCCAACTCATCTTGACCATGCAGTTGCTGACACACTGTTGGCAACAGAAATCAGAACAGGCTGACCTTGTTTTTTTGAAAAGGATTAGTAACTGACTCCTTTCTGAACAAAGCTTGACTTTTTTGCTTAACCACTCTGTTTGATCTTATAAGAAAGTGACCTCACAAGATTCACTTTAAGCCTCAGGGATACAAAAGAATCAAAGTCAATCTTCAGAAACATTTGTCAAGATGCCAAGCAAAAGATGAGTAGGGGAAAAAGGTGCATGTATGTACACATACACACACTCTCTATTAATAGTCAGTTTGGATGCTTACAAGTGAAATGAGGATTTGCAATTTAATGACTACTTCTTCCATGTGTGCACACTCTAAGAGCTAGAAAATATTGATTTTTTTTTTTTTTTATGATTTCCTAGAAGAATGCTGTGTCTTAAGAAATTTGATTAGGTTGTTTTATCATGGAGGACTTACTGTGCTAAACCCTGTTCAGTGTTCCCTGGCACAAACATTAAAATGCTGAGAAGTGTACTGTGTGTTGCTTAAAGATTTTTCTAAGCTTTACTTCAGATGCAATACCTTGTCTTGTTTTGCAACTCTTCCTTGCTTTTAATGAAGCAATACAGACATAATGATCTGGGATGCAGAATATCTTTTTGTGTTGTAAAGCTTTTTTTTATTTTTTCATGCTTTGAACTAATGATGGCAATTAAATTAGTACTGCACATTTCAGAACATTGCTAAAACTTGGGGTGAAACTTTGATTCTTTCAAATTTATAAGTGACATGTTGCAGTATGTTTATAATTGCTGGGCTTGAAGAAAGCTTATGTCCATATTCATCGCATTATTCCTCCTTGTGTTTAAGCACTGTGTTTGTAATTTCATTAACAAAGAAACAGCTTGACTGGTGCAGAGTAATGTGCAGGTCTGAAGCTTCATTTCCATAGGAATTTTAGCCTTCAGTGTTTAGCTTTTGCCTCTGTTATGCATGGCAAGGCAAAAACCAAGTCTTAAATCGGCATTTTATCTTAATCCTGCCGCAAAAATTTGATTCTTCATTGAAGAGTTCATCACTGTCATTCCTGATGTGTGTATTTAAACCATGGGACTATTTCCCTCTTTATTTCCTGGGATTCAGAATTGACAGCTGTATGTCAAATTTCCTTCAAAGTTATCATGAGTTTCAAATATCCCTACTAGCACCTGCTTTTTCCTAAGAAGCCCCTTTCTAAACACTTGGTGTTTTGACTTTGTGTTTTTCCTTGTGTCGTAGGTCTTTAAATACTCTGCACCAGTTTTGCTGTCCAGCTCCATTGTACCATACCCAGCTAGCTGTCCCTGCCACACACTCAGAGTACAGGTAAGAGTAGATATGGTCCACCCACTTTTTATTTTTGAAGAGAGATCTAACGTTACAATTTGACATAAGAAAAGGAATAGTAGTTAGTCTTAAAAGGGGAAAAAAAAAAAAAAAAAGAGTATGAGAAAAACATACCCAACATTTTTAACATTGCATAGGGTAGTCCTATTCACTTCTGTCAGGCACTCTTGAATTATACAGTAAAATGAGCTCCATGTGCTTTAAGAGGCACATCCCCCCTAGACTCTTTGAAAGGTAGAAGGAAGCTAGTTGTCTGTTTAGTTCTCACATAATAAACATACTGAAATGTTAATGTAATTTATGTAGGATATTCATGTTTTTCTGAGCAATACTTTTTTTAAGCCCTGAATATCTGCTGACAGTATGTGAGGTAAGCTTATGTATTGTGGCACTCTGAAGGTTAAAGGCATGCACCTGCAAAAGGCTCAGCACTGCCTTTTGCTTTGAATGGAAGTAAGGTGTTTTTAAACTGATGCAGACCCTTGATGCCAAGTATAATCTGCCCTGAATACATTTAAAAAAAAAAGTATGTTTTTCCAGCTAATAATGCTTCATTTTACATAGATGTCTTTACTGTGTATTTTCCAAGTTCTCTTTGATCAAATGTGGAGAGCAGTAATTATGCTTCTTAGTACAATGCACTGTCAGTGCCAGTGTTTAACAGTCATTTTAGAGAAGCATCAAAGGACAGCTAATCTAAGTGATTAGAAATGTAAAAACTGTTAAGAAATTGTGCATGTCATGAAAAAATTGTCTTTAATTTTTACTATTACTGATTAACTTAGTGATAATTGCCAGCTCATGAATAATACTTATATCAAAATATTGGAAGTCTGGTGCTGAAAAATCAAATCACTTTGCACTTGGTAATAAGGAAGACAAAACCAAACAATGAATCCTAAATCTGTAAATGCATAAACATATTTCTACTTTGAATCTTTCATCTCTTAGTTATCTCTAACCATGCATGTTTGGATTCATCCTGTTGTTTTACATTGCAGCATCTGTTCGTATGCTTGGTTTTTGATCCCATCAGAGTTTTATTTGGTGGTAATGAATCCATAGTTGAGTTGTAAGACAACTAAGTATTCCTTCAGTGAGGAGCAGGACCTGAACATGATTAGATTCTCCACTTGCTTTTTAATGAGGCTTTTATTTTTCCCTTGTCCTTAGTTTGCAATGCTTTAACTATTAGACTTGTTTAGAGATCTTCCTATATGGATGTTGGTGGGAAAACTAGTTGTTTCTTGAATGTTTCAATATCTTGCTCCATGTAGGTTCTTCTTTTTGTTGGTAGTGCTTTATTAATTTTATTGGTAGTAACATTAATTAAAATTTACAGCAACATAAACTTGTGCTTAAAACATCCTAAACTTCTCCAGCCTTTTTTCTCTCTCTGTGTGGTAAAAAAAATGAATGCCCTAAATGTCGCTGGATCTGTAAAGCATGGACAATTTTGAGAGTGCTAAAGCATAAAACATCATATAGATTTGGATAATGCCCAAACCAGCTTTGGTTTAAGAATTGGGGGTGTGGAGGAACTCGTCACTGACCTTGTTTGTTCTCAAGGAAGGCTAGGTCTCAAACTCGGTGTGTACATATATAGCTGTAACTCAGATAGACCAATGGAACTTCCAACAATTCATAGTATAGTAGTGTTGCCCGTATTCACCTAACAGTAATGGAGCAATCAATGGATCAGTCAGTGGCTGCCAGGAAGCTTAATATGCTCCAAGTTTTGCCCATCCCCTTTCCTGGCTAACCAGCCTAGGTCTGCCAGCAGCCCTTGATCTGTGCTAACCTCCTTTTTCATTATGAGCTGCTAAATAAAGGAGTTCAGGCAGTTAGACGTGGCCTTGTTCTTCTCTTACCTCTTTTCCCCAGACCAACACGAGTTACCTGGGTGTAAGATGAGCTTTTGCCAAAGATGTTAACGGGCAAGTGGAGTGTGCGTGTGGCAGTGGTGGCCAGCTGCATACAGGGCTGTAGGAGCACAAGGGGCCGGCAGGCTGGGAGGGGCATCTCCTCTCTTCTTTCACCACTTGTGAAACCTCCTCTAGAGTGACTGGCTTTTGGAAAGACATCGGGATCCTGGAGCACATCCAGCAAAGGGCCACCAAGGTGTCTGGGAGCCAGAGAACATGACCAGTGAGGCGAGGCTGAGAGAACAGGTGCTGTTCAGCCTGGAGAAGAGATGTCTTGGGACTGGTGCTGTCTTCAGCTCTGTAATAGGAGAGGAGGAGAGGATAGGACAAGAGGCAACAAAACCAGATTGCAGTAAGAAAAAATCTGATTAGATACAAGACAGGGGAGAGGGGAATTTTACCAGGAGTGTGAACGCTGGAACAGAGGCCAGGAGAGGAGGTGCTGCTGTCTTCAGCAATACTTGGTTCAGCTGGACCACAGCCCTGAGCAGTGTGATGTAGGTTAGGCCTGCTTTGAGGGGGAACTGGACTACAGGTGCCTCCAGAAGACCCTTCTAACACAAATTACCCTGTCATCCTGAAGCACTCTGTTCTTGGGAAGGAAAAAAGAGCTGCAAGTTTGTTCTGTAGAATTTAGTTTCAAATTATACAATGATGTTAATGCCATCCCAGGAAGTATCCTACTTACAAATGTGGTGCTCTGCTAGAGCCAGACTGTTACAGTCTTCCTCATGTTAGGAATTTGTTTGGAGTACTCACAAGTTAAATTTCTGAAGCTGTTCTACCTAAACTGATGGTTGCAACTTGACATTACTACATCTGTAATCTCTTAGTCAAGTACAAATTATGCACCAGTTTTTGTAAACAACCTGTATATGGGAATCCTATTGCTGTGAGTTAAAATCAGCTACTAGAACACTAGCAAGACTGGACTTTAAATTTCCACATACATTTAACAGTATTAAATTTAGCCTTTAGTCTTCCCATTTATCAATTTATAAACAGAAATCATTACAAGCAAAACTAACAGCAATGGATGCTTCAGTCTGACTTAGGGTTTGAGGCTTTATTTAGAAAATATGCGGAGGGATTAATTTTGTAGACCAGAATTAAAAATTAAATTTGCTCTGAAAGAAGCAATTAATGAATGCACTACAGTGAAATCTGGAGCATCTCTGATTTGCTGTCAGCTAATTGCGGGATGTTTTATTCACTCCAGCAGTTTTATTTCTAGTCAAGACGATCTTTGGCATCTGTTTTGAATTGTTAATAGGGAAATAATGCATTTTTAATAACTGCAGCTATTGCAGTAATCCCTTGCTTGCTCATTTTACAATGTTCAAAATAGACAGGAATAATGCAAGTTACCTTGCATTCTCTTGTTATAAGAAAAATCTTAGGAAGCATAAGCATATTATGTACTTCCAGTTAGTTATTTGTCTGTCTTCTAGTTAGCCCATATGCCTCCTATGTTTGCTCTTTTTTACTTCTTTCTGTTTGGAAATTTAAAAAATAATAACAAAGCTACCAGTAATGTTTGTAGCTTGGCTTCCTTGACTCCCTTTCCCTTCCTGCCTCCCAAAGTAGAGCCTTAAAAGCAATGTACTCTAGTTTGAAGCTGCAAGTTCCGTGAGGTGCTCCCTACTTCTAAGTAATCATTTGAATACAGGTTTTATGTCTGCTGTGAAGGGCAAAGTGAAGGAGACGCTGGTACACCCTGGAGAGGCTTCCAAGGGGCCTGGATCCATGTAGTCTTGTTGCTGAGTCTCTTGCTTGGTAAGGCCTGCATTATCTCAGTGCCCTTGCAGACAGAGTACGTGCAAAGCCAAGCCTGGAGATACAGCGGCTTTCAGAGAAAGCATATTCAACCATCTCTGTTTCTTGTTTGGAGAACAGTCTGTTCCCAGCATTTTGTAAGCACATCTTTCTCGACAAACTTCAGTTAGTACTCCAGCCTGTCTGTGTAGGTGCTGGATACCTGATACCGATAACGCGCACACACTTTTGTGCACCTGATAGTTGTCACCTTGGAGTGTATCACTTGAACCTTCAAGTTACTCCGCTGTTCACACCACTCCTGAACACGCAGGGTTCGTTTGCAGTCTGAGGATAGTTCACCAGCCCAGTGTTGGAGAAAGCTTCCTACTCTGCTGAAATTAGGGGAGGTTTTCCTATGGTTTTGTTTTTAATGCCCTGTAGCCCTAATCCTGTCAGCTCTTCGGGCTTTTCTGTGGTGAGTGTTAGAGCAGAAATGGCTCCACACAGGGAGATGTATGATGCAGAATAGTGCCCATGCTTGGAAATATAAAGTCTTATTCATATCTGTATTCTTTGTATGGGTATGGAATAGGCTTATATCTGCAACTACAACTGTGGACAGATTTGCTTACCACTAATATCTAAGCATCTTTGCATCTGATGTGTTTATTCATAACTATGATTTCCTCCTTCTGATTTGCATGAAACGTTGGCTGTCACTCATTCCTTTCTCCATCTACTTTACCTTCCATCCTTCTAATACTAAATTATATGCCCTTATCATGTCCAAAGACCATTTTCAAAACTGTGAAGCTAGAGATTTTCTTTTTTTTTTTTTTTTTTCTTCCCCAGTGATACCTGTGAAAACAAAAAGATAATGCAAAGGATGTTATAGTACCAAAGAAATCCCATCATTTTCTTGCAGTCTCTGCCTGCTTAATGTTTAATCAGCACCTCTGGGAGGTAAAAACATTATTCTGAAAATACTGTACTTATGTGAAATTTTAATGTGGAATCTTTGTTTCACCAGGTAATATTGGCTTACATGCAACAAACCACTGTATGGAAGACGATAGAAGGACTGATTGTGCTATTTCTTTTTGTCTGAGCCACTGGTAGGCATTGTAGCTGTCTTGTTACCGTAACTGGTTACATATGCTTAACATACAATGATGTCTAGCTGACAGATGCTTCTATATTGTATTAGAGTGGTCTGGGTTTCCACAAGTTTTTTCGAGAGCACAGTGGGAATTCTTGCACACTAGACAGAGTCAGGGAAAATTGTGATCTTTTTACTGAAAATCCTAAAAGTGAAAAATATCTGTTTACAGATAAATTTGGTTCTTTGCAGCTCTCGGTTTACTGTTTCCACTGATGATCACTATACTCTTTCCCCGGCTTAGACACATAGCAAGTATTTCACATGTCCTTCATACAAGCATGTATAAAGACATCCCACACTACACAGCAGACTCCTCAGTCCTGTGGTATTTTTCCAGTCAATGATTAGTCACAGGTGAAGCTGTAGCTACAAAAGCTCTACTTCAGAATCCTTCCTTCATACTATAGTTATGACTATTTATTGAAGTTTTCTACAAAAAAAGAGAATAATTTCTAACTGAATAGCAATTGCCTAACTATATAACTTAGCACATTTAAGCACCATAGCCTGTCTTTACAGTATGCACAGATTTAAAAGCTTGACAATATTTTTTCAAATTGAGCAAAGGAGTGAAAGCAACACAGCTCAGACCAGCCAGCGTATTGGAAGGAAGATGCAATATGCAGATGAACAAAGCAAAACAGAATCAAACTCTGACCAAATCATATATACTGTGCTAAGTCAGTATGAGGTTCAGATGATTATATAAGGCATCTGTGTTCAAACCCTATGGCAAGGGAAAGCTAGCATAATTATAGTAATACTTGTAATTTTCCACTTGATGCCTACGTGATCTAGAGATACAAAAATGGTGAATTTTGTTCATACACAGCAAGCTGCCTGAAAACAATTAGGAGTTGGCAGAATATCATGAAATTTACTATTTGTTTTTGGATTTTCTTGGTTTTCTTCCTTCATTGTGTTCCTTTCCATCCTTCTCCTTTAGCTTGTTCTTTAGTTTAAAGGAAATGACCACTCGTGGTTTTGTTACTGATAAAGAAGTAACCTCGTACAAGCTTCCTGCTAAGCCGGCATTCCTTCCTCCACCCGCCATAAAGCACATTTATAGCTTTACAGATGTAGGTATTCCCAACTGCTGCTTTAATAGCCTTTGTGCCTTCTGGTTTGTAGCACCATTCATGATGCTGGCAACTCCGCATGGAAACACAGTTCTTCCTTCTGCTTTTAAAGAAGGTGGGGGGAGGAGGAAGGTGCAGATCTGTTAATCGTCAATATTTCTGTATGTAAATCACCAGCAGAAGGAGAATAAATCTATTCTGCATTTTTAGTGGAATAAGGGCAGTGAAAATACCTGTGGAAAGTTTATTTTAAGCATGTTAAAAATAAAGGAGCCATGGCCACAGTAGGCTGGGTATGTATGTAGCTACTTAATGTATTTTTCTTATGGGGGAAAACAGAAATTGCCCTTTCCAAATCAGCTTTTGTTTCAGAGTTTAAGTGTTGGCCTAGGCTCATTTGGTGGTGGTTCATTGTGTTGAAAGTCCTGTCTCTGAGATTGAAATGGGTTAATTGGATGGTACTTACACTTTACACTATTTGTGGATGTAAAAACAAAACCAAAAAAAAAATCTCAAGCTTAACTTTCCTAATGCTGTTCCCTATGATTCTGTTCCTCTGTCTCTTTTCTTTCTTGCCCCCCTCTTCCTTGGCAGGGAAGATAATGTTCTGCACCAGTTCTGCTGTCCACCTTCGGGGTCTAGTAGTCCATCTTCAAGATAACAGAGAAGCTCGGGGTCGCTAAGCGTGCAGTCAGTGCTACATCTGTATAGTCCATCTCTCCTCTCCTATCTTACTGGCGTGTATGGGACTGACACTTGCATGGATGCCATAGGATTCTGGTTCGTGTCAAGTTTGAGTTACTCAGAATGGCACAGCCGTAAATTTTTGCCATCGATGCTTGGTAATCTCCTCTCCATGCTTTTCTACAGCTCTCTTCCTTGTGTCTGATATTTAAAACACATGCAAACTGTAAACAAATACATAAAATGCACAGTTTATTTTGAACTAAAATAAACAGTACCATAAGTCTCTAAGTGTACTGTGAATTTTGTTGCTGTGTATATGTGGTCACATGGTACGAAGGGTACAAACTAATGTGATTTGTTCTCCCCCAAATGTTGAGGATATGGGGTGGGAGGGGAGCTGTTTCTTAGACTCTGTATTAGGCTGTTTTCACTGCTAACAATACTAGAAGTTTGTTTCAAGGTTGGGCAAACACCAACATGACTTTCTGTGAACATTACTATACAGAGATTAACCATTCTTTCTTTGCTTTGTGATTATTCTGAGGAACCAGCACATTTGTGTTGTTACAGCAGATACTCTAGCTATGAGTGATTACATTTCTAAGCTTCTTTGAGGTCTGTCTTTTAATTTTGTTTGCCTGTTTGTGAAAGTCTTGTATTAAGCATGAGCAAAAGTATAAGATCATTACTCATGTAATTCTCTTACCTAATTAACGACAATAGTTTTCTCTAAGCTGTGCACAAGATTGTCATCAAAGGAGTGAACCTGGAATTGAATATCCCTGTAACTACAACCAGATAAATGTGAAAGTGTCCGTGGGTGTCTAAGAATAGAGTCCAAGTTACCATTGCCCAGAAGGCACTTTGTTGATTACATCTTTCCAGACATATCTCGTGGCTCTAAAATAACTGGAGGATTTCTACTGCTTGGATCTTCCAAACTTAAACAGCCCAAGCAAATATACTAGGAAAAAGAATTTATATGAAGTGGCATTTTCTAGCCTGAAGCTAGCAAGAAAAAGTGACTGGGAGATGGGGGGGAGGGGGGAAAAAGGCTCTTAAGTCTGTTGTTGCTACCATGAGTTATAATGTTACTCCAAACTGAATGGAGCACATGTAAAGGCAGAAATGGTTGGGTTTAGGGTAAAAAGCTGAAATTTATTTGTATTTATATGTGACTTTGAGGGTGGGATAAAAAGAGACTCATCAGGATCAGGAAGGGTAGAACTGCAAAGGTATCATGAGGCTCCTTGTCATCCTGTGAAATGTACTTTTTTTATGACTCTGATGGAATCCATATAAAAAAACAGAATACAGGTTGTTTGCTTCTCAGTTAATTTGATCTACTGTTTCTATCCTTCATGTTAAATGTTTTCTTGTGCTTACCTTGGGTATGATTGTAAAAGGTTCAAGGCCTAAGAAAGAATTTGCTTGCAGAAGGCTAATCTGCCTTCATGATTTTGCAAGTTTGTCTATGACTTTTATTCTGACTGCAAGGCTGTAAACAACATACAGGTTTTTCTGTTATTTGGTATTGAATGTTCCTTAGTTCCATGTGTTTCTCAATTTCTTGACATTGCAATATATATGAAGTACTGCTATTACCACTACAAAATTTGAAAATTATGTATGTAAAAATTGTTTAGTACATTGCTGCAGTTTATTATATCCCTGGAAGTGCTCTGACATTTACTGGGCAGGGTAAAACATTGAAATGTTTGAATGTTGCTCACAATTTTGGTCTTTTACTACTATAATTAAGAGTTTCTCAGAGTTGCTTCCCAAAGATAGAAACAGTAGGAATTTCTGATATTTTGACTTGCTTATTTCCCTCCCCAAAGTAAACAGTAATTAACTCTACTCAGTGTACTGAACTGAAGCACTGTAATTATTCTCTTCCATAGGGTGGGATTTGTCCAATCTTTCAATAAGTATCTTTTATATATTTGTGTAAAGGAAAACAAAGAAGAAAGGCTACTATTTAAACATGAAAATTAAAACCACCAACTCTGGGTGCCAGCCCTTTTGCCTTGAAGAGGCAGCAGTTGATTATCCTGAATGGGGTTGTAGTTAATGATGTGTCTCGGGAGAAATGAAGTCAAAGACTGATCAGTGTTATTAGCTGTAACAGGACGCTATCATTGGTTGTTTTCTATCCGGTAGTTTTCCAATTAAGGGAAAAATAGTGTCATTATAAGTTGCTGACATTTGAAACAATTTGAGTTGGTATCCATACTACCATCAAATCATGGCATTTACTCTTTGTGGAGCAAATAGAGAAGCTGACCTTCTCTGCTGCAGTGAAAGGCAGAAATGCAGAAGTAAACATTTTCCTATTTAAATAAATCATGGCTGACTAGATAAAACATGCTGTGAATCTCAGGATTTAGCACTAGAGCCTAGTAGGGGTTCTCTTTTAGTTAACCAGAGTTTAAAAGTAGATGACTTAAATGCTGCACATTACTATAAAATAAAGAAAGGTACCAGTGGATTTTTTTTTTTTTCTCCTGATACCTAGATGAATTTGCACTGTGTTTGTGGAGAGTGAAGACTGTCTTATTGTGCATTTTAGTGTGGAAGGTGGAGTAGAAATGGCATTTTTTGTCATTTTATAGACCAAAAGATTGAAGAAAAGCTGCTGCTTTGGGGGAAGTCAATGAGGGTATTTCTCCTTTGGCATGTTTAGGCACTTGCACCTGTTAGGATCAGGCTATTTTTTCTTCTGCAATGTGAAGTTCCCCTTTGCAAACATATTCAGCTCTTACGTTCTTTTGGGTGATTTTGCCTAAAATAGGTGGATGAGACTTCAGTTTTGCAGAGCAACCTCAGAGTTGCTGTTATTTTCTGCGCATGTATTATTTTCTCTCTGAAACTGATTGTGGGAAGTCATTAAAACTTTTCAGAGCAGTGTGTGCAAACACTTTGTGCTTGGATGGTATGGATTTTTATGAGCTGCTGGAAGGAGAAAAAAAGAAACAAACAGTGTAACTGTGATAAATTACAGACTCATCTCCCAAAGTGGACTTTAAAATAACTCTAACTGAAGCAAAATGTTGTATAACATGAGGAGAAGAAATGATCCCCTGAAAAGTGGAGTAGGGTGTAGATCTTGAGCATGACTGAAATCAAGCTTTTAAAATTTTCCCTTAGCCATTCTGCTAGCTATGTAATTGAGTGTGGATTGCCGCAATTTCAAGCAACTCAGGAATCATAATGAATTGGAATTAAGTATATAGTTTATGGCCAAGGAAGCTCCTTGCTTGGGCAGGTGCCTGGGGATGGCAGAATGTAACCTGCTGATCAGAATGAAGCAGCATTGAGGCAGCATTTAAGGTGACTCATAGAGGTCGTTGTCAAGAGGCAGGGACTTGGCTGTGCTCAGAAGATGCTGCCCGGAAAGGCTTAGTGAAACCTCCTGACTCACAGCTGTGAAAGGGCGACATTCATGTTACATAATTTTGATTTGCCTAACTGAACGTTTTAAAGTCCCTTTTCACCTCAAATACTGAAGCGGAGCAGGAGGTTCTCAGAAAATGTAAAACCCGAAGATATGTCCCGAAGCAGCTGTGAAAGTATTATACTTACCTTTATGCTGTTGCTAGGATTGTGAGCGTTGGTAGAATTTTTCGTTTTTACAGTAACTGACTGGTTCCTGAACTGGTGGCTAGAGGGAGCTCCAATGCAATCTGTTTAAAGCAGTCTCAGTAAGTCTATCACTACAAATACGGCCTATTTTATCACCTGAAGCTATAGATGAAAACAAAGGAGGAAGCCATCTATATTTACTTTTGCATGTGATAAACACTGGAGATGTATTTGATCATGTGGAATAACAAAGTGGATATATATGCTAGCATGCCCTACAGGGAATGTTGTTTATACATTTTATAATTATCATAAATACATTGTTTGCTTGTGTAGTTTGGTCTGCCTCTACCCTTCTCAAGTTGTCATGCAGAATATGTTCCAGGGAACGTGTGTGTCTTTTACAGAATATGAATAGCCATATGGGGTGTTATGTACTGTCAGATGTCAGATGGTCATGTAGAAAGGAACATAAGAACACGGAAAACATAGTGATAGTTCTCCTAGGCTCCAGGAGATCTTTGGCAAGAAATTAATCCATAGGTGATGTCTAGTAGGTTTTCAAATAAATTGAAAATTACCAGTTTAAAACCAGCATGAAACAATTTCCAAACTGCTACGGATATGTTTCTGCTGTCAAAGCAGCAGAAATTCTAACCTTACTGTTCTGCATCCACTGAATTAATTATAATTCAGTTAAGGGTACCACACCTGTATTTATAGGGCATTTGGTTTTATGGATTTCTTCCCTCATGTGCAGGTACGTTTCACATTTTAACTTCACAAAACGCGCACAGCAGTTGGTCAGTACTGGGTGGAGGATCTGTATGCAAGCATAGCTGCACAGAAAGTTTGAATCATCTGCAACAGTAATAGCTGAATGTGACTCAGCTGAACAGAGCCTTGATTTTTCTTCCCCCTTCCCCTCCTGACTGCTTGGGACATGTTGCCTCCCCTGGTCCCTGCCAGCCTCCCCTGGTCCCTGCCAGCCTCCCCTGCCCCTGCCCGGCACTGAGCTCTGTGCTTGTAGGGGCCAGCTCCTGGCAGTGACCAGGGCATTGCTTGTTCTGATGAGCTGACAAAAAGAGGTAAAGAGGCGGGAGAACTTAAATTGAGCCAATCCACAAGGAGAGAAGACATTAGTTCAGTGAGAGTTTTTCCTGGCTATGTCTGGATCAAATTCAGCCTCCTGCTCTCTGCTACTAGTTGACCTTTTGTGACTCAGTCCTGCTGCCATTCTGCTTCCACCCTGTAACATAGAGATGTTTGTTTACTGGCCCTTAAAAGAGACTTCGGAGACCTTGGGATGGGAGGGACTCAGAGCGAGTTATTTTTGTTTTTCAGAACAGAATGCTACAGGGTCAGAAGGAAAAAGTAGCCATGCAGCTCACATGTTTTAATTTGCGTAGTAAGTGTATAGCAAACATGTGGGTACTCATTAAAGATGGCTTCTGTGAAATAAAGGTGTAATAATGGCGTGAGTTTTCAAAAATCTAGATTAGTATGGCTTCCTTCTGTGTGCACAGCTAACATCTTTATCTGCAATTAATGTTTTACATTGGTCATTTCTGTGAAATATGAGTGTTGCTGTTTTCCCTTTAGAGATGGGGATGAGATTTTTAGAACTAATGAAACTATTTTTAGTGAATTAGTAAATTAGTGAAACTAATTATCTGTATTTACTAAACAAGCTGGGAAGCTGAAATTTCATGTAACTAAAGACCATTTCTTCCTACAGTTATGTTTACTTTCCATATTCAAGTGAAAAATTGTACATGATATTTTTCATGAAAAGTAGTGTCCATTGTTAATTTCTAGTGTTTCAAGCAAGTGCTTTTGTTTCCATACCCATTAGTTATTTGTTTTTCTTTTTTTTTGATGTTATTTTCATGCTCTCTGGCCTTTATTGATTTTTGGCTGATGCATTCATAGAACAAATGCATAAAATCAACCCAATTTATGACCCATTAATGTAAGCATTTTTTCCCTAAAGAAATTATGTCACATTTCATTCACCTCTGAATTTTTTTTCTAGCCAATCACTGGAGCATTGGACACCTGAAAATGAGATAGTATTGAAATCTATCTTTCTCTCTTCTTAAATTAAATTCATCTTTATGGAGAATTTAATTAGTTGTAATTGATATTTTATGACAAGATTTTGCCAGAGGCTGGTGCATTACAGATAATTAATCTCGATCAGGAAATGTTACTTAAATAATTTTATTTTGTAATCCTACAAGCAGTATTATTAATCAGGTGACGTATTCTGACACTAGAAAGAATGGGCAGATAGCCCACTGCTCAGTCTCTTGGATGTAGCAGATGTTTCTGACAAACAAGTTTGTTTGCTTGTTGGTCACGAGGTGTCTGATTAAAGCAATTTTGCTCGGCTTTGTTCTTTGTTAGTGGGTGAGCTCTCAGCTGTGCCCGCTGCTATCAGCTGGCTGTGGAAGCCCCGAGATTGCTGGTGGTGCCTCTAGGATTCAGAATGAAATTTAGGTGCTCTCCACACGTGTTTAGCTCTTCAGAAGGCCACAAAGACATGTCTTCTGCTTTATAATCAGACTTCACTATTGAAGGCTCCTTTTAATTTTTTTTCTTTTTGATTTTGGGGAGCTTAATGAAAATACATTTAATTTGGTGCTGCCAATACATACTGGATTCCAAGTAAGGTATGAACAGTAGTAGTTCTTCCTTCCCACAGATTGCTTGGTTAGATTACTTTAGTGCTTCAAGGAAAGAAAATAGCAAGTGGTTTTTAAAATAAAACTGAAAATGACTGAGTAATAGGCGTTGTCAACTCATTTAACATTTTTCATCAAAGATTTAAGGATGATCAAAGAGCCAACAAGGAAGGCAAAGGTTTAGGTGTGTAAGTGGAGCAGCAGGAAGCCTGTAGCTTGTCACTTTATTACAACTGAGGCTAAATGAATCCTGAGCTTTGCTTTCATGTTTCATTAGGCACATGTCTCAGCCACAAAACTCAGTCCAGCTTGACAAAGTCCACATTTAGCTTAGCCACAAATAGGAAAATTTGGGAGGCAATTTTTATTAGTCAAATTTATCTGTCAAAACTTGGTGTGGTAAAATATGTAACTGGAGGCTAGAACTGAAGATGAAGTTGTGCCTGCTCTAGCCAGATGTGCAAGTTTCTGCCAGTTGGTTGTTTAATCTAATTCTCTGGTACAGAAACATTAAATGGTCTCTGGGTAATAAGTATGAAATTGAAGAATGGGCAAGATTCATTTAAAGCTTGCTCTCTTTAGGTACTTTGACACTTTCCTTCCCTGTTTTTTGTTTTTTGAGGGCTTTTCCGAAACAATTTCACAGTAGTGTGTGTGAGTATATATACATTTATGTATATATACATATATATGTCTTTATGTATAGTTTTCAGAGTGTGATTGTTCTCTAAATGTGTACAGCTGCATCCAGATGGCAGTCAGAACCTTTGGCCCTCTCAGACGCATCTGGGGCTGCCTAGTCTGATCTCTTGGTTTACGTTGAAGCGGTACTAGTTCCCATGGGCACAAAGACAACCCTGGACTGTTCCACTGTAAATACTGTTTGGAACTCTAGGATGGATATGGCAATCAGTTGTGAACTCTGAACTTATGTAAGGCATATAGTCATCTTGTTGTGGTTTCAGCTGGCTCCTTTTATTATGAAAAGTCAGGGTAGTGAAAATCATTATTATGGTAAATTCAGTTTTTATATATACACCATGCTATCTAAATGTATGTGTGCCTATATATACACACAAATATATAAATATATGTCCTCTTTAAATCTGCTCCTTATATACTCTTGTATTTGCATGACTTCCTACAGCTGGGGTTTTGAAATGCTGGACAAGAGTCACTACAAAGTGGGCCCATGCAGAACCCCTGACCTGGGGTCCTGTGGCTGTCTGGGGTGAAACCCAGCACTGGTGCAGAGGAGCCTGCAGCCAAAGGGATCCACTCGGTACTGTCAGGGAAGTGCCTGTCCCAGCTTCTCGACATGTTTGAAAGTCAACGTGCCTCTGGAATTTCACTCAGCACACTTGATAAATGTAAACTGCCAGTTAACTGAAAAATATTGTTTCCTTTCTAATGACTAGGTTGCTCTGTAGGTTCCCCATCCTGCTTCCAGCTTGCACACTACTAACCCCACTTTTTGTTGTTTTACCACAGACATGCTGACGTAGCTCCAGTTTGCTTGTTTTCAGATTCTGTGGTAGTTTGCTAGTTGCATGTTATTTAACTTAGATTTGTAAGCCTTTTCTTCCAGAAAACAACGCTTTCAAAAAAATCTACCCCCATTTTCAGTTTAGTAGGTTTGTAGCCTGCAGGAGTAGAATTATGAAAACATTTGCTGTGCATGTTACTGATGACAAGGTTCTGTATTTAAAAGAAGCATCATAACCCCTGATAGACTGATATAGCACACTACATTTTAAATAGGTGAATCTGCTTATATGAATATCTCTGTTAATTTTCTTTTTCAGAAATGATGAAATTAATAAAATAGATACAGCTTTACTGAGTAATAGGGAAGCAGCACATTGGTTGTAGGTCTGTGAATCCACTTAACAGCTTCTGTAATTCTGTTACATTTCCTGGGAAACAAAGGGGTCATGGACATTGATCTGTAGTACTTTGTAATCTGCTGCTTCTTGTTAAATGCTAGGTAATCAAAGGAAAATATCACTGACATGCAGAGAAATAATAATTGATTGCAAATGAATGTATTGAAAGAGGCTGAAAATCATATAATTCTTAAATTGTAACACTGGTATTTCTGGACAGCAGCAGGAACGAAAGCTTTGTCGTGGTACATGATAAATTAGCCTCTGGCAGCACAGGCTGTGGCTCATGCTGCCTGCAGATCCCTGCAAGGGAATAAGGCTCCTCTAAGCCTTTTGTTTTTCTGTACATGTATAAGCATTTGCAATATGCGAACTACAGGGAGGTGCCTGCAGCATATGGTATAATACATGGGAAATACTTAAACTGCAAACTTCTCTCAGAGCACTCATTCTGAGCTAGGGATTTAAAATCTGCTGATGTGAAGATGAGAAACAAGCTATTAATCTACGAACCTATATGAAAAGTGGAGTAAAGTCTGTCACTGAACCGCTCCTGTGGTGCAGCCATGTACTAATCCATGCCAGCAGATCTTTCAGGCTTTAAACTGTCTGCAGTCATAGTGTTCTTAAGTACATGTGAAGGAGATAGACCCAACAGAAACTTTCTGTCTTAAGTCTCTGCTCCTAGGACATAACGTAATGGGGTCAATTTGGTGTGCTCCTTTTCATATTCAGCTTGACGTGGTTTTTTACTTCACTGCGTCACTTTTGCACAGAGCTGCTGCTAGCTGTTTTAGGAGGACAGTAGTAACACTATAGCTTGCAACAGGACACATGATATTCAAACACGTTTTAAATTACACATGCTTTTTAGGACGCCTTTGTTTTCTGTTATTTTTCAGTCACGTGATCTCAAATGCCATGCAAAGATACTTGTAGAATTTAGATCTTTGTGGTACCTGAGTGGATACTGATACAGGGACTTGAGGTAGTGGTGAAGGGTCTAAAACAGCAAGGCCATTAACGTTTAGGTGCTATTGCTGGAGTTAATCTAGCTGCTGGGAGTTTTTTAAGATTAAGTTTTTTAATAATATCTTTCACTGTATAAAATTTCACTGCAAAACTGAAATTAGAGCATTTCTTGAGAAGAAAGCTTCTCCAGGTCTTCTTGTTGTTACTCTTGTAGATTGTTCTAGGAATGCAGGCCCCGACTTTGTTTTATTTAATATAATTCTTTATTTAATATAAAGATTATATAAAATTCTTTATTTAATATAATTCTTCTTTGTTTTATTTAATATAATTCTGTTGTGTCTGTACAGAAAATCAGTTTTACTTTTGCACAGTCTTCTCAAATTAATAAAGCCAACTGAGTTTGCTAATCTGGCTATTTTCTTGTGGCTTTTAGGTTCATGTTGGGATGGCTTTGTTCCTGAAATATTGCTTTTCTTACAGATTTAAAATCTCTTTGAGATACTGCAATTATAGTTTTATTTGGAAAGCATGTTATAAAAATGAGCGTTTAGGCGTGCTTCTGGGCTGAACACTTCCAAAATTATAACAGAACTGTGTGATGGAAAGGAAAACCTTCTGAAGGAGTAAAAATGAAACAAAGCTTGTGTGTATAGCTTACACACAGCCCAAACCAAATTAATATATATTTCTAGTATGCCAAGTCGAAAAGTGTGTTCAGAGTTTTCCTAAAGCTGTTCTTTTTCTCTGATCTGTTTCTGTCTTTGAAGCAGACCTTTTGGTCACTTAGCCATGTGGTGTCTGGAAGAGATCCACAAAAAACTCTTATCGGTCAGTTGATTTTCTGAACAATCAGCTGCCTGCTTAGATTTGTAATCCAGCTTTAATAACCTGGGAAATGAGCCACACTCTGAGGACAGGTAATACGGGCTTTCCAACCTGGAGCTGTGCAAAACCTGAGACCCAGCAGAACTCTACTCGTGATCTAAGTCATTCAAGCCCCAAGTGAGGAAAGCTTTTCATTTCTAGGAGCAGCATTAAATATGTATTTAAGTACTTTCTTGTCTAAGTTGGTTCATTGAAATATTTGGAGCACAACATATGAGAAGAGAAAATGAGAAGCAAGAATTTCAGTGGTATTCTTTAAAGTTCCTAGTCCTTCCTTCAGAATGCTAACTTTTTGTAGGTGAACAGTGCCAGTAAAGCTATTAAATTATATATCCAAAAGAAAGACTTAATTTGAACTATGTTTTCAGGTTTTGTTCCAATGACATATCCGTTTGAGTGATGTTTAGTTCTGGCCTACTTACCCATGCAGTTCTGTGGAAACCTCTGGAGTTGGGCTGTTCTACTTTTAGATCTACGGTTCAGGCACGCTACCGTGAGACAGGTTTTCTGAATTGAATCCACATGTGAACATAGCTGCCAGAAGCATTACAGGTTTCCTGAGAGCTTCTGCCTTTGCAACATGCCTGTTTTAAGTGTCCCCCAGTGTGTCCCCCAGGAACTGCACAACAACTTGGTAATGAGTTAGTGGGAAGAGTGTGTCAGAATGGCTGTGCTGCATCAAAGCAAACATCCATCTGGGCCAGTGCATGTTCTCTGATGGTGGTCCATAGCAGTGCCAAGACAGACGTGTAGGAGTAAGACAAGCATGCTGTCACACTAGTCTGCCTTCAGTTCTTGAGGATATCTTGATTCACTTGTATTGCACTAATTAATGCAGGACTCAGCTGCATGTCTGATAAATGATGCTTCAGCCAGAAGAGACATTATGGCAGAGCTTCTGGCCATATATCCATCAGATTCCTCCTAATTTCTGGGAGGGTCCTAATCTCTTCATTACTTTCTGGTTCATAATATTCAAATTAGAATTTCCTGCAGCTTACTTCTTCAGGGCCATTTGTTTGGGACCTCGGGCAGAGGGCTGTGTAACAAAAGTGAATGCAGAACTCCTACCCACTGGGTCCCTTTAGCTCAGGGAACTTCTGGGGTTTTGGGGGAATCTGTGCTCCCTGATGGCTTGGCAGTTCTCAGGGCAAGCCAAGGCGCTGCTGATGAGGGGGAACTTGAGCTGAGAGGATGTGCTAAGCAGAATTTAGAGGTGGGAGGCTAAAATTAATTCAGATGTTACCTTGTTTTTTCCTCTTTGTTATCTGTTAAGTAACTTCACCATATTTTGGGTGCTTTGGGAATTACGGAATACGAAGGGATGGTTTTGTTTGACCAGTGTAATGTCCGGAATATAATTTCCAGCATTGTTTCTGTGGGAGGGTGCTGTTCTGGCTGAGTATGATCCTTCTGTTCCCTTCTTTTTGCTTGTTACAATTAGATGCTTTGGGCTTACCTACCAAAAGGAGCACTAAGGGATGCACAAGCGTCCATCAGTGCTAGGTTTCAGATGGTCCTTAAGCAAGGGTAAATTTTTCCATTTAATGAAGCTGCACTTTGGAATATAAAGAAATAATGTGGTCCTCCTTTGTAACTGAATGTGTGGAGTATCCCAGCATCAGCCTGCAGTGAACAGGATTCCCTTTCTTCTGTGTGCTGCCGGTTCATGTGAAGAAACTGTGACAAGTAGCCATTATTCACTGAGCAATATCTAGCACAGTGTCTTAAATATTTAATATATTATTCTGCATTCCTTTCCACAGTGTTAAAAAGATGCAATACTACACTGCTTCTAGCACCAAAGGCTTGATGGAGCTCAGAATTGTCTTTTCCCCCTCAGACATGCTCTCTGAGTTGTCATTTGCAGACAGCAGTACTGTGATGCTCCAAGTGCATTTCACTTTTTAGCCAAAAGATTATATATTTAAGCAATCTTTATTTGGGATCAAGCTGTGGGTTAGCTTCAACTACAATTATTTAATCTGCCACCATTGTGCATTTTCATGCCAGAAGAGTATCTTGGCTTTTCTCAGATTGGAAATTTTTCTTTCTGCTTGCACAACGTCTGCTTATGATATGTAGTTATTTGTAGCCTCTGTCAGCAATAAGATGGGTAGTACCGTGGTCTCATTTATCCTCTGGTTAGCAGATAATGAAGCAGTTGCATCCATCTGCACTGATGGAAATGGACTGCTCCTATCCCAACTTGGCATTATTCAGTAGAATTGAGCCCGTAGGGCTGGAAGGTGTCCCATGGGACCCTGAGAAGGGGAGACAGCCATCCTGAATGCTATCACAGTGTGGGCACTCAGAAGAATATCCATTCAGCATAGTAAGAACCTCCGTATAACTGTGCACTCCATCAAGAGAGTTACCAAATACTCTGTAAAAGGCTTACAGCGCAGACACAGTGCTGGACTACTAGAATTACTATATTCTGTTTATCCCATCTCAGCAAGAGCGTAGTTCCTACGTGGTTCTGTTCCACTGGTGCTTCCTGCAGGCACATTGGTGTCTTTCTTAGAAATGTCTTAATGATTTACATTGTCACTGTTCCATACTGAGAGACGAAATAGTTTAAATCAAGGTCTCTGTCTATAATGCTGTCTCCCAGATCAATAACACTCCTTTTATCACAGCTGAGGAAATCAAGATTTAGAATTGTCAGATCTGCAACATATTAATTCTCTACCTGCTCTCTCTTCATATGGTATAAGGAACTCCTTCTTATGCAGTTTCAGAAGTAATCTTCAATAAGACTGATTTTTGTATTTATGAAAAACAATTTCTTTTATCTCAAAAAGCACAAAGTAAAACTTGTGTCATTGCTCAAGGTACCAAGAAGCTAATTGTATGTCTCACTTAATTGTGCTAAAACATTGTGGAATATGATCTTTTAAATACCCAGTTGCTAGGAATCCTGTACCCTCAGGTTTGCTCACTACACAGTGTGAATAACAGGTGTTATAGCCTGTGGCCCTGATTTTTGCTTCAGTACAGAACTCTCAAGTAGAATTGTATTTATTCTTTTTGTCCATGGATACCTAAAGCCCACTGAATAAGACAGAAACTATCTGAATTTCAGACCAATGATTTCTTGGTAACATTTTAATTTTTTCTGCATAATACACTGCAGAAGTGGGCTATTTATGATTTCTGTGCTAGCTGATGGAAATAGATGCAAGCTGTAAGCAAGTTTGTAATTCAGGAGTTGTGTGTACCCATATTTTGTGTAATTCTTTTAGCCTTGAAGGAGGTTGATATTACCAACAATTATACACATTCTTCAAGTTTCATGCTGACCATATCAGTGCCAAATAATCCAACTGGGTATAGCCCTGCATGCCAAGTTTAGTTACAGTTCATGCAACGTTTCCTCTGTCTTTTCTCTAAAATGTCAAGAATGTGCATGACGAAGAGATGTCATTCAACTGACTCATCAGTGAAATTGATGCAGATTTCCTCAACTCCCTACCTAGAAGGACCTTGCTAACTCCATGGAAACAAACTCAAGATACAAAACAGCCTGCAGGGTTGTTTAGGGTATTTCCCTGATAATGCAGGATAGTTTATTTTCTTCCCTTTAGTGGTGGTATAAGTCTTAGCTCAATTTTCAGCCAATTCCTTGGGCATACTTCTGCAATTAAAAGTAGTTTCATTGGTTTTTAATTTCTTGTGGATGTACGAAGTAGAAATTGTACATATATAGACAAGTCTATTATATTTTAAATATTTTTATCATTAAGTAGTGTATAGATTTCTTTCTGGACTACAAATGTTCTGAGTCAGTGCCCATTAGGAATAAACAAATAGGGTTGTTAGACCTTCCTGCTTGCTTTCTTTAGAGCAATGCAATATTTTTTTTTCCTATCCAGTAAATTTGTTAAAAAACAAAACAAACAAACCTTGTTTTGAGGTAATCTAAAGTAGATACAGTTTTATTTTTCGGTAGCAGACATTCCTGAAATTACTTTGTGAAGAATGAGATACTTTGTTTGCTGTAGCTTAATGATACTATGTTCAGATTTTGGGTTATTTTTATGTTTTAAATTAACTTTCCATCTTTGAGCAGTGTTTGGAAAGAAACTAGAAGGTTTAAATGGGATTTTAGATGTAAAGAAGGGCAGTGATTATAGTAAAATTATTCTGTAAATTCAATAGGAATTAACTAACTTTCTGTACACCAAATCCAGACCTTCATTAGATCTTAAACGTGATTTCTCCTGTCTCTACTGGCTTTTTGTCTTGGCCACTAAACTTTGTTTTTCATGTTGCCAGCCATCTCCTGAGGTTTTCCATAACGGCAAGTTGAATCTGTGGATGGGTAACCAGGTTAAAAGGCTGTGCTATAGTTTTTCCAGAGCATGTAACCCCCTCTTAGCATATGTCTTGGTTTCCATCCTGCTCCCTGGTAGTGACCTGTTTGTGCCTCTCCTCCGGGGAGGTTTCTTCAGTTCAGCCCATTCGGCTTTTTCTGTGTTTGACATTGTTTTCATATCTGATCTCCTCATAAGAAAGACAGTAATAAGCCTTTTTCCGTAGGCTGCTTTGATATTCCATATCTGATTGAAGAGATTAATTGTGCAAAGATGAGAAGTTTTGGGGACTTTTACCATGAGACTCCATCGTCTGCCTCTGTGCCTCTGGCAGGAGGGCTCCCCAGCCCCCCGGTGATGCAGCACAGGGGCCAGAGCTACAGCGGGGTCTCCGTGACACAGGCTGTCCACCACATACACAGCGTCTTTACAGCAGATGAACTTCTGAAGCCTTCCACCGCCCCGTTGTCTGTGGGACTTGATGGGTGCTGAGCACATTGGCAGCTGCCGTGGCTCTGCGTTGCCAGCTACAAAATTGATTAGATCTGTGGCTTTTTGTGTTTGGGGCTTTTTAACTACAGTTACTGAGTACATAAAGAATTACTGATAGCATGCTGAACTGCTGTTAGTAGCAGCACGGAAATTTCTAGAAAACTTGGTAAGAACAGAACGTTTCAGCCATGTTTCAGGACAGCCCCAAGATGGGTATTTTTACTGTGGGAGCTCTGCTTTTTCCTCCGTATTTAAAAATATATGCATCTCCTGACTGAAGCTTTTGGTCACTGGGGAGCCTACTTTAGGTGTCTGTCTTCAGAAAGAAAAACGAGGTATTTTTAATGAAGCTGTAATCCTGCTGCTTGTGATTGTATAAAGAGTCCCTGAGGTCACAACGTGCTCAGTGTCGTTCGGCACCACAATCAAGGTTGCACTGGGGTGGAGGCTAATCAGCACTGCCTTGTGTCTCATTACCATCTCTTCTTTATGCACAGCATATTGTCACTGCACAAAGACGGAGTCTGTTAAATATTTATTTATAGTAAGAAGGGCCAAAACTGTTAAGAGAAGACTTTTTAAAATCTGTGTTCAAAGCAAGGCAAAAAGTCACACTCAGTGAGCAGGTTGGCACTTTCATTAGCGTACTGGGTTAAGCAGGAAATTTAATTATAAGTAAATTAAGTTCACCCTTTTCAATTGTTAAACTAATAACAAGTCACAAAGCCAATGCATGTAAGCCACCCCCTCAAAATTCACCGCTATTCACAAATCCTAAACTCTGGAAGCAAACAAATTACAGGGTGGATTAAGCTCCTAAAAGCTATTTTAAAGCTTTAGTGCTTTAGCTAAAAGCTGTTTGGACATATGCTGCATTTATGGCCTCCTCCCTCCACACAACCCTCTTTATTTTTGTAAGCATAATAGTAATCTTGGGATTAAAAGTAGAGATTTGCCATTGATTTACAAATACCCACTGTAAATATAATTAATGCAATTCTAATGCTAATTTTATGAACCTCCATAGACTATACACATTTATGGCTATATGAGCAAAGGTTGATCTGTGGCCATTGTGTAAGGGATTTAAATGGAGACTTGCAAATAACCATTTAAAAATTATTTCTAACACCATGACGGAGTGTTCATTATGAAGTTTTGGCTAATATTTTATTACAGTCTGTGGAAAAACTGTTTTCACCCTAAAAATTTAGCTCTATTTCATATATATATATATATATATATATATTTATGATAAACCTGAAAACATGCTCAATGAGAGCAAGGCGAATTAGTAATACCATACTACGTGTTAAAATATTGCTGCTTAAACATAAGCATAGTCATAATCTCCTCAGTGCTCTACAGTATCTTAACTAAACTTTTCACTGCATTAACTTCAGGATGACTCTGTAGTTGCCTTTTTGGGTAGAGAACACAAAGTCTCGGACTGTAAGGGTGACTGTTGTGTTAGTGAATACATTAAGTAATCTGATGCCCAGTGTGAGAGAAGCCAGCAAATGGGTAGGCTGAAACTGCACAAGGCCCTCACAGAACTTTGCCCAGCTCCCCATTCCATGTAGCTGTGCTATTTTTGCTTAGTGGATATACGAAGGATGAAAGCAATGTGGCCAGGAATATGTACTTGTAAGCTGCACAGTGCTGCTGTTCTGTGATCATGACCTGATTTATGTGCACTGCCCTATTCTGGGGCTGCTCTTCGGCAGTAAGTCTTCTGGTGAGGACACTTTTTGCATCTTGAAATTCCACACCTAAAGAAAGAGTCAGCTTTAAATTCACAACATGCTGAAAGGTGGTTTATGCTCAGGGACAAATTCCAGCAAACATGATGAGAGAGTAATGCAGATGCGTTTGCCATGGAGTGAGCACCTTCAAGAAGGATGCTTGTGCTGCCTGAAGTTTTCAAGCACCCACAGCGTGAAGGTCTCTGACACTGCCTAAGGCAGGCTGTAGTATTTGCGTGTGCTAGTTTATGCCAAGGTTATGCACGAGTACAGGTGAATTGAGCTGAGGTTTTACTGCTACATGCGCACAGTGCACGACTGCAAGTAGAAGACAGTTCTGGAAATGCGTAATATAATGGTGCACAGAGTAGAATTTGTGTCAGTCATTCACGGAACAAAGTGTTGTCATTCATATATAAGAAATATGGCAGGGTAGAGTGCTTTTTAGAATATTGAAAATTGATCACATTTTGACTAGTTCAGAAAAATGTTTCTGTAATTCCCCGTTCTCTAGTGTATAGCAAATGGCGGCTATGTTTTTGTTTAGGGTTTTGGGGGTTTTTTTCACATCCATGTTTAATGGTGCGCTAAGTAAGGAGGAAAATCTGAAGCCATTAAGCATTTGACATTTAAGAACACGGTACTTTTGAATAGTGTTAATTCTTTATAATTTTATTCCTTTGCTATTACCTCAGGACTTCATTGGAAACGCGAAGCGGCATCTCAGCTGATCCACTCAGGTACTGTAGTAATACAGACATTAATTTTAGGTTTGAAGCAATAGAAATTACTCTGTTCTGTGTCAGCTGTACATCACATAACTTTATCTTACAACGCATAGCCAGTAAAGGCATTGACCAGATAGCTGGATTTTTCTGTTTGAGTGGGGATAGTTCACTTTCTTCAGGGATTTCCAACGTGAAATTCCGTTCTGGCTTCAAACACTGTATTCATTCTCAGAGGAGCATGAAGGCAGGGAGGAAAGGTGTGTTTGTGCACGCACACAGGCAAAACCATCTCTCAGATTTTTATAACCTTAGATTGTGCTGAAAACATCTGACCTTCCCTGGTAGTTTTAGACTGCTTTGAGTGAACAATACTGATTGTGTCCAAATGTCATTCATGTTTTCCATTGCTCAGCGTTTTGATAAAAGCACATGTATAAACTTCAGAGAGTACTGTCATATGAGTCATTGCAGTAACTGAGATTTTACTTTGATCACTCAATTTAGAAAAAAATGCTTAGCACTGTTAACACTGCATATCAAATGGGCACCTTGCATCTTTTATTCTCATAGCTGCACATTAAAGAGTGCATCAAAGTCACAGACTTCCTTTGATTAAACTGGGGCAGAGTGCCTTCCTCTCAAATTGACAGTTGTTTTGGTAAAAGTCTTTCTTTGGAGATGTTAACGGATTGAGGATGTGACTTTGTCCCACATTATGTAGTTTTAACCTTGCTTGAACAAAACATTAGTGGGAACTGTTCTGTTTAACCTTATTCAGATTAAAGGCTCTCCCTGTTATTAATCGTCCATTAATTTCCAGTGTATGGTCTTCTGAAAGTAAAGCGTATGCCTTATTATCATCTCCTACAAACACACACACACCCCCCCTATGTTGTAATGTTATCTTTGTCTTCAGCTCAGCATAGCAACACTAGACAATGTTCAGTCATGGCTGTAGTTTTGTTCCCATCTCCCGGTTTGACTGGAACACTGTTTCTTTGTGTGGTAGGACAATGCAGGAAACAATGTCCACTTCTCCCTGCCCTGTTTTTCTCAAAACTTATTTTAGCAAGAACATGATGATGCTGGTTTGTGATTTACCATTCTCTGGGATAAAGTTCCCAGAACCAGCTATTTCTGCCATCTTTATTCCAGGCTAGATAAATCTTTGTGAAAATAGCAGAGTTTAAAAATTTCGGTGGACTTTTTTCCATGGGGGGGGG
>NW_020799116.1:22217130-22222429 GCF_003259725.1 Athene cunicularia | reverse complement strand
GGGGGGGGGGGGAATATTAGTGAGAAAGATGGGGAAGATTTAAATAGATGTAAAGGCTGAATTTTAATGCTTGATGGGAAAAGCAAAAGACAATATTGTTTGAGTAGGTTTAGTTGCACAGAGTGGACATGTCTTCTAGAGAGTGGCTGAATCATTTTGAGTTGCTATGGAATCACAAAAACATGACTATTGCCTTGTTTTAAACTGTTTTCAATAAAATAAGACCATGTGACCATATCCACCAGTATGGCCCCTGCCATTGCTGCACGGCCTCACAAACCAGAAAGTTTAATACACAGTGTATGTGTTGAGTGGCATTAGCTCTCATTAGTATGCATTCAGTGGGTAATGCTTTCTTAAGCCTGCAACAGAGAGATGCAGGCTGGTATGGAATCCTTGATTGAGCTTCTTTATATTTCAAACAATAGTTTTGTAATAGCTTATCTTCTACCTTCTTTTAGAAAAAAAAAAAAAATGAACCTGTAAATTATAAGAGATTTTGAGACTTTCTTCTCTATCCCATTCACTTTTATAAAACCTCTGTGCTCAGACATTTTCTAAACTAATTCAAACAGATAATCTTGAGAATATTTGTACATTTTTTTACAGAGCTGCCTTTATAAAGGGTTATTTGGAAATAAATGTACTTGCATGCAGTAAGTCCTTTTGAATTTTGAGAATTGGCATGAAATAATATCTGGGAGATACCAGATGAGGATGTAAAAATGCTGCTTTTAACTACAAATGGAATAATTTTATGATGTTTAACAACTCTAGACTAAAACAGTCATAGACTAAAACAGACATTAAAGAAATTTCAAGATTATGTCAGCTAACCAAGTGAATTTTTCCTAGGGTTAAATAATTATGGAAGAAACAGCATGTAAATTCTTAAGTCGTCTTCAGTAGGTTTAATAAGCCTGTTCTGGAGATGTCATTAAACAGAATTAAGGCTATTATTTTTATGTAAAATGAAAGCTAGTAGTCAACTTCTTGTTACTGAATGTGTTCTCATGAACCTGTTGAGCAAAAATTTGCCCATGAATGACCCATAAAATGGCATGTACCAGTTAATATGAACCCATCCAGTGTCCTGTCAAGCAGTTAGTATTTTCTAGTCAGGCTACTTTTCTTGCATTTTGCTCACTAAGTTCATGTCTGCATCAAGAAGGTAAGTTTGCTCTCAAAGAACCACTCTGCTAGTTCTCACCTGCTCTGGAACACTGTGATCCAGACTTCTGATTTTGTTAAATTTCAGCTGTATGTAGATTCCCCATCAGACAGATCCATTTGTTTCCCCTGGATTTATTTAGACTGCACTTGGATTCTGTAGGTTCAATTTGAAAGTTACACAGTTGTGAGATCAGAGGAAAGCCCAGTGCTGTAACGAGTAAGGGCTGATGTGAAAAATTTGCTTATGTCCATTATAAAAAGAAAAATCTGTACAAATTGACACGCTATATATGTATATTTTGTTTTGCACAGTTTATTTCATAGTCTACACAGTATTGTATTTATTTTGGATATTTTGAGTGGGACTGTCAGCTTTCAGCTGGTATCAGAAAATATTTTGTTTCCTACTATCTAAATCTTAATGTGGGCCTTCTCGAGTGTTGTATTACCAGACCTGTTTCAGATGATCCAGAAGTTTAACTATTTAAGTTTTGCAGGTATTTTTGGCATATTTGTTGTCTTCTGTAACAAATTGATCAACTAGTGCTGCTATGAGTTTAGAGAACAGACATGAAGACATTCAGCATTAAGAGAACAACAAATTTCTTACTATTCTACTTCATGAAATGTTGGTAACTCGGAGGCTTAATAACCAAAAATTAAGGATAGTATGAAATGATGATTAATATTCATCTGTGGGGGAGTGCATAAATCTGAGAGCTGTTTGAAGAAAAATAACTTTGTTTTGAGTTACTGGAGCTTTTTTAGGCAGCAGAGCTTCCCTTTGCTTAAAGAGAGGGGGAAAAGAGCTTGATTTTACTTCCCTGATTCTCTGGGCAGCATCTCTGTAAAGCATGTCACCAACATGCCTCGGTGTCACAACGGTGCAGCAGAGCCCGAGAGCTCCCTGTGAACACGGCTCTTCATTTCTCTGGCTGGGAAAGGATTCTTGCTGAAATGGAACCCAGAAATGCACAAGAGGGCCAGGAAGAGAGATCTGGTTTGCCAGAGCCTTAACATGGAAGTCTCCCTTATTCTTTGTATGAGCAACCCAGGAAATTTTCCCACCAACTTGCATGTCAAGACTATTTGATTTCCAGTATCAAGAAAGGGACCCAATGTACAGGACCTTTGTATTCTGTGAGCAGTGAGGCCTTTAAGCCTCCCAGGAACTAGTTCAGCAGCATCTGTTCGGTTGCACAGTGTCTTGTTTTGTTTTGTACACCTTGTATGTGTTCCTTGTATGATCCCCACTTTTTAATGTGTGCACCAGGGTATTGTGGAATTAGTACAAGAACCACACTATCTTGGTCTCATGATATTCCTGTGCTCCACAATGTATGAATCGCTAGTTTTTGTGTGTGGCTATTGGCATATTTCACCCTGGAGTCATGAAAGGCTCATGGAAAACAGTTTTCTTGCTGCAGGTTTACAATTTCTGTACTCCATGTAAGTAGGCAGGTACTCTGCTTTTCTGGGCAAGTGAAATATTTTTCAGGAATGTTCCTGGTGTGTCACAATAAGGGTGTAAGTAAGTAAATAACAGTCATTCAAGTTACGTATTTTATGAAGGGCTAAAGATTATGTAGCTAGACAAGTCGGTTTTCCTGGTTTCCCCAACCCCAACATATGAAATCAGTATACTGGTAAGTCTAGCAGGCATGGACATCATGCTGGGGTTATTTTATACAACACTTTTCTTCATCAGTGGATTGCGTTACTTCAGCCTCAGGGCTTCATGGGTTGACAAGACAACCATCCCTAAAAAGGAATTGGTGTACTGTACGATTTTTCACTTGCCCCTTTTTTTAGTGGCTGTTTTTGAAAGACTTGTCAGAGGCTTCAGTGCACTTCTGCCAGAGCTGCCTCTGCATAGCAAAACTTTAAATGACTATAGAAATTTTCAGTGAACTGCTTGCTTACGGTACTAGTGTTGAAGCTGCAGCACGTCCAAAATTCCTACTCTACTTAGGCCTGGGAATTCTAAGTCAAAGGTTTCGGTAAATGCCTTTCTGAAAGAACTAGTTCTATATCCAGGGTGAGCGTGAGATGAAGCTTAATTTTCTTTGTTGTTTTCCTCTGGAAGACAAGTAAAAATGAAGAACGTGTTGAGAGCATGGTGCTTTTCATTTGCAAAAGTCCTAATTAGCATTTTCTCTGCATGCAGTGCAGTATAATCAGTGTTGGTTGCTCTCAGAAAATTCATGGGTACATAGCTTCTACTCACTGAAGTCCAGTATTTTAGAAGTAAATAAGGTGACAAATAGCGTTTTGTTGTTGCTGGGTTGGGTTTTTTTGTTTGTTTGTTTGTTAGTTTTTCTGGAAAGGGTATGATATAGAAAAGAAAATAATTTGTTTTGTAATGTGAAAGGATAAGTCTTCAGAAATGTCTCATTTCAGGATCAAGTCTTTGGATGGTGTCTCTTGAGCTTGATTGTCTCAGTATGGCTTTCCCCTTTTCCTTCCTTGATCTTGAGGATAGCTGTTCTTGGTTATGAGTCAAGGCATTCCTTGCTGCTGCTTCTTTTTTTTTTTAAAGAAAAAAAAAAAAGAATCTCAAGAAATTCAAAAGAATGTTCCAGTAGGGAAAATTCAAACCTTTCTTTTTTTTTTTTTTTTTTTTTTTTTCTATTTGTTTGGTTTTGGAAATAAAGGGAAAGGGATTTCCGTGTTACCCACTTGGCAGTATACCTTTGTAATGGACCAGCCCAGCCCAAGCCAGGAGACAGCACCAGGGAGACTGGGGAAGGCTGGGGCTTGCCAGGAGTCACTGGATCTCAAGGGCCTTTCATTCAGTTCCTCTTCAGATAAAACTATCCCTGGAAAACAGGGGCTGGTATTAGGGGTGAAAAGCTTGGCTTGGAAGATTTTGATATGAACATCTAAATACTCTTAGCATGGTGGCATCACTGTCTTGAAAATTGCCAAGCTAGTGAAGCCCAAGGGAAATAAGAGTTTGCAAAGAAAAATGGTCTTGAACTTTGACAGTATTTAATATTGTTAGGGGACTTGCTTCTCAAAAGTAAGCCATAATGTTTTCTTACGAAACACTGCAACAGTACCAGCTCTGTTGCTGTTCTGAAAGGAATCACAGTGAGTAAATGCAGGCATCACAGACAACTGATTATTTTAAAGAGAATCTTTAAAAGAATTATTATTTTTTTTAAGGCCCAAATCAAATGTCCATGCTTTTTCATGCAAGTTGCTTTTCTCATGATCTGTTCATTTCCACCACTCACCCTATACTGTACAATGTATTTTTAGGGAAATACCAGATGAAGTGTGACATGAACATTTTTAAATTTTGTCTAGGCATAGTTTACCTATTTCTTTACTTCACTACAGAAACTGCCAATTCTCACTCAAATATATTTATCGTGTCATTTAAAATAAACTTAGACAAACCAGTTTTCTAAGAAGTTGCAAGGCACTTGTGTAACTGAGCAGTGACAATGAGTAAAACCAGAAACCAAAGGGATCCCTAAATATAGCTGCTTATCCAGGCACTTGGGGAACTAGTTGCACCTACATGAAAAAGGAGCCTCTGGTTAAGCCTCAGGGGTTTGGTTTTCTTTTAATATTTTTTTTAAACTCTGTTAATTATTTTTTTTAAACACCTGTCCAAGTCCCAGAATCTTTTTAAGTATTTCTTCACGTTCTGGTTTTGGCTTTGTTGTTGTATCTGTCAGAAATCTTAAGTTGCTATACCTTGTTGATACTAGTGCAGGCTATATCCTAGATGTTTGCTCTGGGTGATTTTCAAAAACTCAGTGGAAAGAGAAATGCCCGTATTATAGTTTCTGGGAAAGTAAATTTAACAGCAAACTGGACATAACAATTGGTCGGTCTCCACTAGGACACTTGTTATTCAACAACAACTTTTTAAAAAATGATGAATTGCTGTGGAAGGCTTCTCCAGTTACCGTTCCCTGCCAGGTGGCAGTTGAGGGCTGTCCGCGGGGCCGGGCGAGCTCCTGGGAGTGGAGGCGCCCGGCGGCGTGGGGCGAAGGGACGACGCGGGGAGGTGGTGGAGCGCGGCCGGTGCCTTTCATGAAGGACAGAAATGAAATGGGGACTCCTGCCGCGCCAGAATGAGAGCGACCCGCTCCCTGTCTCTTATACACAT
>NW_020799116.1:22170428-22217080 GCF_003259725.1 Athene cunicularia | reverse complement strand
AAAATATAATTTAAAAAAAAAAAAAAAAAAAAGTAGAAAAAGGAAAAAAGCCTGCAGTTCCCATGTGATGGGATCATAGCACTGCTGTGATTATAGGGCAGTTGTTGTCAGATCTGATTGAGATAATTGCTTGCGTTTTCCGAAGTTCTGTAAGCTTTAAGGATGCTTTCCAGAGGTCCTTCCAAAACCTCCACTGGAATATATTCACGTTGTTTGACCAGAGGGCTTTTAGAATGGCCTAAAATAGCCCGAAGGAGAAGTGGGATTTCTGTGTAATAACGGTTATCCCGGTAGCACTGGGGACTTTTGGAAAGATAAACTGCAATCAGGATCAAAGACGCACATGAATTTGTATCCTTTGTGCGACTGCCTCTTTGTATTAAAGTAGGATACTGTAACCGTGCAGGTGCTGTGCCATGTGCATGACTAGCTGCATATGTTGGTAGCAATTAGAAACACTTATGCTGCAGCAATAAGGAGAGGAGTGTGTTGGACTGGATTTGAGTCATTCAAATCATAACAAAAAGAAGTCTTGTGTTGTTAAAACCTAGCTGCAGACTACAGTTGCTGCAGTAGAAGTATTTGAAAATGCTGAAGTTAAAGGCCTTCTGCTTGGATTACTGGCAGTTTTTATGTCTCCAGCCTCTTCACGGTTTCTATAAAAGGTAAGAAAACATTAACTCTGAAATGCTTTTCAGAACTGGGTGGCTGCACATGATGCCACTAGTGCTTTTACTTGCTATTCTCCTCTATTGCTGAAAGGCAAATATGCAGGGGAAAAGGGAGTGGTAGAGAATTAATGAGAACTTGTGACAAAGATTGTAAAGCTGCTTTTTTATTGCATTAATTATCGGCCACTTTTGTCTCTGTGCATGCAGATGTGAAAGGTGATGATGCTATTTGGTTTTAACATTTACTTTAAGTCACATCATCTCAGCTAAGACTCAATTAGTACTTTTTCTTCTCTGATATTTTATGTTTAGGCACAGTAGCTTGTGTTGTGTGGTGTACAGACTGTAAATAGCACTAGGAGATTAATTGAAATGTCACGGAAATTTATGTAATATGGAGAAGATCCTTTTTTTCCCACAGATATTTAGTAATATAATAGTTCATCTTTCATCTCCCTCCCAGCACAAAGTGCACATCACAGCCATTCAGAGCAACGGGCACTTCACTTAGGCAGGTCTGACATACAGCTTAAATGATTGATGGTGAATGGTGATCATAAAGAATAGGACTGGGTGTCAGATGCATTGAGCTTGCCTATTTAATGGAACAGCAAAATAAGCAATTCCATTTAACTTGTCCCTGAACTTACCCTGATGCTTTTTAATCTAAACTTCTGTTTTCTTGCTCTTGATTTACACTACTAAGCAGAGGGAATTATATGTATTTGAATTTTCTGGGGAAGAAGTGAGGATCACTCATTGTTAACAAAACCCATGCAACTCTTTAAAATAGGATTCTGTTCTTGTTATGTACACTTTCTGGTCCGACTACCTATTGTCAGCCTACAGAAAGTGCTTTGTACTAAATGCTAATTGCAGTTGAATTTTTCATGCGGTGACTGAAGGCTGGAAAAGGGAACAGTTCCAATCTTTTTCAAGGTTTAAGGGGTGCCCCGCACTTTCTGGCATTGAGTAATATAGGACCCTCATCTGTGACCATTGGCTTGTGAAGTTTCAAAAGATACCTTTATTCTCTTCTTGCTTTTCACAGATTTCATTTCTAAGCCAAAAAATTTCCAACCCATTCCTAGCCCACTGTAATGTCTTCCTTGCTGAGAAACCATATAAAATAATAGAAATGTAGCCAGACTGTTTTGACACAAATAAATACAACTAAACTAAAGCTTTATGTCTTGGATTCCTGGTGAAATCCCAGCTTTGTTGCAAATGAATTACTGTAGAGTTATTCTATGTCTCCTAATGGAAACCTCTGCAGTAGCTAAGGACTGTCCATTTATTTCCTTCCAGATAGCTAATTTATTTGTCATCAGAACCTAGATGTACTTGAGCCCTCCTCCTGGTGTGTGTTTGCATGAACAGAAGTAAAAAGAGGACTTAAGCACTTTGCTCCCATCATTCTGAGAAAAAGAAAATTGAAGGAAATTTAATTTAAATTACTTGATTAAAGCACAGTGACAAATAAAAATGAAAAGCAAATGGTCTGGAATAACAAACTTAAATGCAAGGAAGTTCATATTAGAAAGGAAAAAACCCACAAGTTTCTTGACTTACTTCCAATTATTCTTTATTAGTAGTTGTAGATTGTTTAAAATGCTCTTGGAAAAGACCCAACGAGCTATGGGGAAGTTTTGTGTGTGCCTGGGTGTATATATTCCTTATTTTTCTGTACAGAAGGAGATAAACCAGAACTTGAGTAGCATTTCCATTATGTGGCTCATCCTACATGAATGTTCAGTATTAGCATTAGGGTTATTGCCTGCCCTCTGTTATGCCTTGATGGTGTGGGGGAAGATGTGTCTGAGAATGCAGGCAGGAGCAAACTTCAGACATTCCCTCGTGCCACCACTGTTACCTGGTGACCAGCCATGGCTGCAGGTGAAGAGGTGTGGTGACAAGTCGTGGGGGAAGCCATACCAAACCCCGAAGCCTCCCCACGTACAGGCAGTGCTGTGACAGCAGGTGACTCTTCAGAGCAGACGAGGGGGTGCTGTGTGCCCACCTCCCCCTAAGCCATGGGTTCCTGATGCTGTGGGGTGACTCAGAGAGTCACTGCTTGGCCATGAGAGCTCTGCTCATCACTCCTCGTGCACTCACCCTCCCCAGCAGTGCTGAGCAAGCTGTACATGACAAGAAATGTGACTCTATTCTCTTTCCTTTTGTGGACTGTCTGAGCAGGGCATGACTTATTTTCAGTTGGAGTCAGTGCTCAAAACTGTGGTAAATGTTTCTTGTTGCTCCAGAAGCTCTGTGGCTTGCTGCTGTGCGTTCAGAAATCGAGCTGTGTTTTTCAGCTTTTGTTACTCAGGGAAGTCTGGTGGGACCGTGTCTGTTGCCTGACCTGGATAATTCTGTTTTGTGGTATAATTTTGCCTTGTACTGGGAGCCACTTGCATGGAACTGTGCATCTATATTGAAATCCATGGACTAGACATGGTGTCTAGCAACTGTCTCGCATAGCAGTGGTTGCTGCTGGTGCTGGCTGTGAGACCGTGCACACACAGCGCCTGCGCCCTGAGCGTACGGAGAGGAGTGGCAGAATAGGGCTGGCACACTATGTTGCTGTTTGTGAAGTGTGCTTCTTCCTCAAACCCTTGAGAAGAAGGTTAACTGAGAGGCTGGGGCCAGCTGTGGTGGTGGCCTGTCCCTGCTGCCCAGGGCTGTGGGGCTGGGAGCAGGACTGGGGGATGGGGCAGATGAGCCAGTCCCCCTCCCTGCCTGTAGCTGTAATGCCAGCTGGGGCTCTGCAAGAAAACAGGGATTCTGGATGATGGGACAAAGGAAAACTAGGACAATTCTTGCCTTCTGAGATGTTAGTTTTCTAATGTATTCAGGTATACAAGGTAAAAATCCAGTTCCAAAGCTCTTTATAGCAAGCTGTGCATGAGACATTCCTAAAGAGAAGCCCAGCTAAGGGCAGACACCCAACCTGGAGTAGAGGGCTGCTGTACAGTTTGCAGTCTTGTGAGAACTGATTCACAGATAAATTTCCTCAACACAGCAAGGGAAAGAGGGAAATAGGCCAAAATAAGCCAACTGCACTTTCAGTCTGTTTCTTAAATTTGGCAGTGGCTTCGGTAGCCAGGACTTTGCCCATCACATGTATATTCACAAAACAAAGTTACTGCAAGGTAGTGCTGCTGATGCCTCCAATATTGTGTGTATAAACAAACAGCCTGCTTTTATCCAAGTTGCAGCAGATTGTATACAGCAAACTGGGGGGACTGGAGTAGAAACCTGGTCCAAAAATGTTTGGTAATTCACTAATTTATGAAAATCAAATTTCAGCTCTCTATTGCCATTAACACCGAGTGGTCAGTATTATATAACCCCTCATTTAAGTGCTGTTTTTTCATATCCTTTGAATACAAATACTAAAAGTGTGGAGATATATTTCTATAACAGATTATGGTGTAAAACAAATAAGTCACTGTAGGGTTTCTGTGGGATTTTGAGGATGAATGTGTCATGCATTACTCAATGGATTATTATAAAATCATGTGACTTCAGGTTTAGCATGTGAAAGTGAAGATTTTCTTTAGCCAGTGGGTGCATCGTGCTGTGCTCCTGCCAGCTGGTGTGTAATAGCCCAAGCGAGAAATTGTTACCATTAGCATTGCATTAAAGATAAAGCATGAGGTGAGAAAATTTGTGACTAGCAGTGAAGGCGACTATAATCTGTAGTTATGGGGGGGATTTTTCTTCCCAGAATGTCTTCTCTCTTCTTGCTAAAATAAAGTATTTTAAAAAACATAACATGCCAGGTTGGTAGAAGCTACTTTACTGGAATCCAGTTGCTTGACAAACAAAACAGTTTTTAAAATATATCATCTTTTCATTTTTCCTTCATCAATTTGGCCCCTCTGACCTCTCTACAGGAGGCATGAGTCCCTTACAGAACAGTTAGGATCATTTCTAAAAAGCATCTGATTCCAGCCACCCTGATAGAATAAGATAGGGGAGAGATGACTGGTTTTTTGAAGCAGGGATTAGTTGAAATTGTTTCTGCTAGTCTTCAGTTGGGACTAGCAGTTCCAACATTATGAGTCAGGATAGACTGAATCATGTGCTTAAGCCCATTTCTGGGCAAGAATAGGTCTATATTTTGCTATATGATTCAGTCCCATTAGGATGTTTCAGTGATGTTTATAAATTACAATGCTTTCATGAATTTGCTTGGTAGGAGCAGCTTATTGCTGCTACACTAGAATATCACAGAGTAACTGAGTGTCAGAAGCTACTTAAAGCCACTCTAATATTGCACTCCGCAGGGCACCTGCAGCTCTGTGCTCATCCTCTTTCCCACTCTGTTATCCAAGACAAATTTGTAGCATTTGAAGCCATTAAAGGAATTGCCAGCCTTAATTTAGATGCAGTTTCAAAGACAGCACATGTGCTTTAAATGATCTATGTCAGGATTGTCCTCTAGGTTAACTCTTTGTTAAAAAGAATGTGCTTTGATAGTCTTTGTGCCTCATTTCTGGTGTTAACAGCATGGACTCTGCTTCTCGGATGTGAGGTTGGTTCAGATGTGCCAGATAACGTGCTTACTAACAGGCACAGAGCAGTACTGCTGTTTCCTTTAAGTAAAATGCAGCATAAAAAAAGGTGCGAAAAACTCAGTAGTCATGTGTTACTGTGTAGTTAAAGAGAATGCTATTGTTAAATTCATTATTTAAAAACAGGTTTAATAAAGGAAAAAAAAGTGATAGGTAGTGTGTTATGTACAATGCTCTAATCTTATATTCCTTGAAAACAATAGCTGTACACTAGTTACAAATCTCAGAAACAGTGATCAGGGGAAAAAATGCGTAGGTTCTAGTTCATGAGAGCAAGGAATGTCTTTTGCACACTTATAGACAGTGATGTCAGTTGATTTGCTTTTCTTCTTGCTGCCATTTAAATTATGAGCTCGTTTGCAATATCTTGAACAAAACAATAGCAAAGTGGGTGGGAAAAATTACTGACGCTTTGTCTTGAACTTGCGTTTAAGAGTTCACCATATATGTTGTTAGAAACAAGTAGTTTGCTTTCACTTGACAGTGACTTCATCCAGAGCAGGGCTGAGTCATATGCCTATAGTACAGCTCTCTCTCCAGAGGTTCATGTTGGCAACCTTTATGCAATTTCAGAGCAGCTGAGAGCATAATATTCTATCCTGCTCATCCCCCAAAACCCACTATCCTTTTGAAGTACAGCCTGCAAATAGTGCAGATTGCAGTATTCCCACATTCAGCATAAAAATGATTAAAAGGAAACCCTCAAATAAATGTACAAAATAGCAGAATGCCTTAGAAGTAATCAGAGGTCTTGTCTACACTCAGGGAAGTAAAGTGATTTCAAGCTGAGAAATTTAAAATACCTGTTAATCTCATTGAAGCATTCATTGTAATGTAATTATTGGTACTTTGTATCTAAGACAGTCTTCCCGCAAGTGTTCAGAATGCATTGTTCCTATGCCTTAAATTCATACTTCTGGTTCTCTTAACTTTCCTGGCTGCTCTTCCTTCCTACCTGGAGGACATACATCTTACAGGACCCCTTAACTTTCCTTTCTCGCTTTCACTGAGGTGTTCTGTGGGACTTAGGCATTGTTGAGCAAAACTCCTGCACAAATATATAGGGCTGTGTGATCTCTTCCCCTTTATCACTGCTGTAACTGATAAACTGGCTTGCAACTGGAGGCAGTTCTTTGTGTATATGCCTTACCTTTTTCTGCCTCTCTGCAGTTTACAGTATGTCAATCTCTAGCCTTTCTGAAACCTTCTTTTTCTTCACCTCCTTCTCTCTCACCTAGGAACCATCTGTGAGTCCTCAGGTTCTCCCTTCTTCACACTCATACAGATTTTAACCTTCCACAAACAGACCTTCAAAGATTCATGTTGAGGTTTTGAAGAACTGTGATATCTGTGCCAGGGCTCTCTCAGACATGTAGCTGGTGATGCCTGCCCTTTAGCTGTGCCCCTAGAGAGCACGTTGTTTGCCAGGCTTTTCTTTTCGTATCTGGTCTCTACTGTATTTAGATGCAACTGATGGGCAGACCCTAGAGCCGTCACATTTTAATTGTGCATTTGGCTCTGTGCCCCGCAGAGGGGGATTGGAAGCTGTCTGAGGTTCCTTTGATAGTCTTCCAAGATGAAGTCACAGGAAAGGGAGTCTGGGAGCTCGGTGGAGGCCTGGAGACATATGAGGAGTCTGTCAGAAGCTGCAGCTGGAAGGGTGCTGGAGGGGCCTCTTCGAAGCAACACAAACTTGCCAGCTTGTTGGGGATAAGAGGGGGATGTCCTTTAGCAAATGCCAAAGTCATACTGACTTTATTCTGCAGAAGGACTGGTATGCGGATGTCACTGCCGTAAACTCCCAGGAAACACTGTGTTTTGCATACTCTTAGGAGTGTTTGTGAAAAATCAGAAAAGGAAGTTTAAAGGGGAAGGGAAGGAAAGAAAGTATAGTGAAGGCTAAGGAAAAAATACGCTGTGAAAATATTTTATTTAAACCTCTTCTCCTATCTTCTAAAAATGTAAACTTGTTACAAGTTGAAGGTTTAAAGATACCCTAAATTGTCTAAAGAGCCAGAATTCTTTTAAATCCACAAATTTAAAACCCATCTATTTGTAAGACTCCTTTCAATCCTTAATTGGTAATAGCCATTGTATAAGGGGAATGCTACCTAAGTTAAAAATAGGTCTGGAATTGTCCTGACAACCAAAACCATGCTAGCTCTCACACTCACACTTTTCTTTTGTCAAAATGACCTGTAAATATATAAGTGATTACTACATAATAATAGAAATGCTGTTAGATTCTGTTTCATGATCAATTTGTCCTGGTAGGAACTTCAGGAAAATAAGCAAATTGCCACCGTCACTCTTGAAGGCTGCAGTACACTCGTTTCCCTCTTCACAGGAATGTTATACTAACCTAATTTAGGATGAGCCTATGCACAGTTAAAGTCATAAGATTATCTTAGCTGCAAACATGTCATGTGTAAAGTGATGCATGCATCCGGAGCACAGGACTTTATCAAACAGCATATCAGATAAGGTGTCCTGGGTGCTCAGTTTCTCTGAGCCACTTCATAGTAACTTCCATGACGGGGCCTTGACACACTCAGCTCCTGTCCCTGGCTCTACCAGCAGAGCACTCTGCTTATCGTGCAGGCTTTTATGCAAAATATGAATGAATCTCAGGAGAGGGGAGAATAATAGAATGTGAGACTCCAAATTAAGCATTGCCTTTCTATTAATATAATTTAAATGTAATGTGCCACCTACAACTTGTAAAGCAATCTTAGCTCTAGCATTTTTAAATACTTAGAATGATTTATGTTCCCTGTAATATAGTTGCCTGCAGCAACTTTGTTTCCTGTGTGAAATACAGAAAACAGATTAAAATCCTCTAGTTATTTTCTATCTATTACCTCCCTACCCTCCCCCCATTTTATTTTTTTTTTTTAAGAATCCTTAAGTACTCTCCATCACATAGCGGGCTAGTTGCTCTGGGTTCTCTTAACAATCAATAGCATTGGAAGAACCCTATTATTGTTGTCACTAAAACGTGTGCTATGTGTCCAAGTTGAGGGCTCTGACAAACAACTGCTGGTGAATTTTGTTCCAGTATTTTTAAGATGTTGATTCTTCCAGTTGCTTTGTCTCCCCTGTAACAGCTCGCTATATATGTGTACAAGCCAGCAAAACAAAAAATGTGTGTCCCAGGTCGTCTTGGTGCAAACTCACCTGCATCAGCAGTTTCAACCAGTGCTCCAGCCTGCAGATCCGGAGCAGCTGAGCAGCAGCCAGTCCTTTATGGTGACTTTGCAATAGGCAGCGATAATCCCTGGGCACGGCAGAGGTAGCTCAGAATGGATGCTTCTTCAGTTGCCTCAACTACTTGCTCAGTTTTCATAAGCCAGTTGAGAGTGACAGTTATCCCAGCATCATCTTTGAATTGGTGACTGTGCTCTTTTCTTCCTAGAAATGATGCAAAATGTTTTACAAAGTTCAGAATTGCTTTCCCTGTTTTACAGACAGTGAAATTCAGCTCCAAGAGACCTGGTCTGTCCACTCAGTGTAGAAGTGTGAAAGTAAACTGGGAGAAAACCTAAGAACAATGTGACATTCTGATGCAGGGGACAATATTTCATGATTGTGCATGTTAATACATCCACCAAAAATAAGAGTCACTCAGTGTCCTAGGGAGATGTAATGAGGCTGGGTTGGAAAAGCCAATGTACTGAAGTAGGAAGAAATTCTGAAAGAGGGCAGAACTTCTCCTTGAAGCTTCCTGCTGCAAGTTGGCAGGATAAAGACAGCTTGTATGTGAACCATTAGCAGGACAGTGTTGTGGGTCCAGACACGGCAATGCTGACATGGCTACTGAGAATGAGAGTTGTGCTGTAGATGTTTGCAGGCAGGGCGTATCCCATAAAGATTTTCAGGGAATGTAATGCAAGAAGAAAGAGATCGGCAAACTAAGTATATCTCTTTGGGGTGTTATTCCTCACACAGAGCGTGGTCCCATACACAGTGTGACTGGGTGGATGCAGTGATGTCCTGTGAATGGAATCTGTTGTTTTATTTCAAGGGGAAGAGATAACTGAAGTTTTCATTGCCACACCCAAAGAGGAATAATAAACCAGCCAGGCAGCAACTGTCTCCAAAGAGGCGTTGTTACCAACCCACAGTCTGTGTTGGCTGGGTTTTCTTGGCCAAACATGTGAGTGTGGGAGAAGATTGTCACTGGAATCATTACAATAGATTATGATTGATGTACAAAATGGAAAATCCATGTCAAAGACAGACATGATGCCAAAAGGCCCCTGCAGTGCTGGGGCTCATCTTGACTTGTCATACAGTGAAAGCAAACAAGGCTTCAAAAAAGTGAAATCATTTGATATGCTAATCTGTGCCTTGTTTCAGGCATGGTAATGTTACTGTGAACAAAGGAGAAGAAAGTAAACAGCTAAGACAAAAGGGACTTTACTGTCCTATTGCTGCTGGAAAAATTCCTCTATTCCTGAATAAGATTTTTATTAATAGTAAGAAATAGTTATCAGTCAGTTTCCACTTTGATATCCTTTCTGTTACCTCTTTGGCAATCATATTATGAAGGAGCAGTTTTTAGAAAAGGCAGCTCATCGTGAGAGACAGAATTAGCCATAGGTTTTGATTAATCACCAGTTCTTCACATCTGTGTATGTACAGAAATCATCAGCTATTAGCTGAGCTATTAGCTTATGCTATTAGCTTGGTCAAATCTAGCATTGTTCTCCCTGGCGTCCTGAAGCTTTACAGGATGCTGTTAGCTTTAAGCACGCCTCTTAAATATCATTTTAAGGAGCATTTCACAGCAATCTGTTCTTCATATTTACACCAGAATAAACAGCATTTATTGACATCCAAGATTTAATCATAGAACTGAAATACTAGTCATATTAACTGTCATGTAATTTGCATAGTATTCAGCATTTTCTGGATGTATATTATTTTGTCTTTTCAAGTTGTCTGTCAGTTCTATATTACAAATTTTGGCATGACATTCCCTGTAGAATTAATGGTGCCTTTGTGGAGGGCTACCTTGATTTGTCCAGGTCTCTTTGGGAATTAGTGGACAAACTCAGTTTATCAGGACAGGAGCTGAAATACTCTCTATACTATTTCATAAATAGTCTCCTTTCCATGGGAAATGCTGCAGCAATGATTTTAAAAAACAAAGTAAAATAAAAACCCCTACACAAGCCACCTCACAGCATCTCACTTCTCCTGTGATTCTGTCACATGTTATCTTAATCCATTTGGTCACTGGTTGTGCACAAATTTTAAAAACATGGATGAAGAAGATAGTTAAAATACTGTTCGCTTGTAGATCTCATCCACCTTTATCTTTAGACAGGTGAAAATACTATTCCTGAAGATGCTGGTAATATCCAAATATTGCAACTGAGGATGAATCAATGAATTTATCATCTAAATACATCAATTACACCAAAGCCTCAAATATAAGCTCAAAGAGATGTAGTTGACACAACTGAGCATGCTGTTTGATACCTTTATACTACACAGAAAATAAACTACTAGTGTTATACTGTGTGTATATATAATGGGTTTATTTATGCTGAATGAAATATTTCAAGTGTACACCATACAAAAATCAGAAAATCTATCTTGTAGGCACTTCATCTCTCAAATGTACAAGTTATGGTAATGGACAGAGTTCTGCTGGGCTGCCTGAACCTACGTAGCTTTTTCAATCATTGAAATTTATTTCAATTGTTATGTTAAGAATAGATGTATAAGTTTTCTAATTTAATTTTTCTTCATTAAGCCTACTGATTTAAAATGTACAATATGCTGTGGAACTTGTTCTGACTTTTGGGTTTTTTTTTTTAGCCGTCAATAGGTTGCACCAGGAACAGTTGTCAGAACCCCCCCCAAACAGAGTAGGTTTCAGAATAGTAGTAACGGTAATGAGATCCTAGATAAAATGGTCTTATACAAAATGGAGTTGTGCAACAGAAAACAGACATTTAATCATAAAAGCGTACTATGCTTTTATGAAGAAGTAGCATGAACTTAGTTTCTTGCTTAATTAGGTTTTATAATATAAACATGTATCTAATGTCTTTGATCCAGAAGAGCCTCTGATAATCGTGCGGTTGACCTCTTTGTAGAGAAGAGAGTGTGGTCTAGTGGGGCTGAGTGAAGGCTTCAGAAGTTTTAATCTGTCATAGCAACAACACTAACTTTCAGGGTGGTCTTGGAGAAACCAGGGTAGAATTTAAAAGGGCTTGTCCTTCAGTTATAAAGATTAACAATAATTACAACAATACTACTTTTCTCTAAGGTTGATTCCATGTGAATGTGTGTTGAGGCTTAAATTCAATTTGAAATTTTGGCAATAAATGCTGTGTGTTTAAACTTATTCAGCACAGTAAGAGAATTCCATATATCACAATGATTAAATTGGCATTTGGGTTTGTTTGTGTGTGTGTGTGTGTTGGGGGTTTTTTGTTTTTATCAGATCTTACCATTTTACTTTTGATATAATTTATAGCCTAAGTGTCATGCTGATATTCACTATTGAAGGAACTTCGTAAGTGTTCAAATACAGCTTTGGAAAATGACTCATTACTTCTATTGGCACTAAAAAGTTTATTACAGTACACAAGAAATTTTGCAAACAGTTGAGAGTTTATTCAGCCTAAACCACTTGATTTAGTGTGTAAGCATTTGCAGTTCTCGTAAGTGATTTTCTAGGGCAGTGTTACTGGACTCTTTTTTCTGAAGTGAAATAAATTAGAATAACTTTCTGCAGGTGCTGCACAGGTAGGTTTTTCTTACTTGACAGCTTGGAGCAATATTATATGTAGCTTTCTGAACAGCCTCTAATACTCTCTTCTGGCTTGCAAATAATGTAAACAACGAGTCTTGTAAATCATGAAAAAAGAAGTAACCCGAGACTTCAAATGAGAAAGCTGGCTTCTCTCTGAGTTCATCTGAGTGGAGGTCGGAGGAATCACTTGGAAATCGTGAATCAGTGCTTGGCTGCTGCATGAACCTTGGACTAACTTTGTCGTGTGCTGCTAAACTTACTTATTCCTTGAGTTACTTGGAATCTTTTTCACTTTGCAAACACTTCAGAGAAGGTCATGAAGAGAGATGGCAGTGCAATGTGGAATCTGATGTGGAAATACTGCATTTCTGTCAGGACAATCAGGTACAGTAAGAAAATATAAAACTTTTATTTTGTGGTAAGTTTGAAAAATGCATGTGTTAAAGATCGTCTGTCCTAGTACTTCTATTCTTTCACCTTGCGTAGTTAACATAAGTAGTCTGAGATGATTATTAGGCTGGATTCTTATGTGTCCTTATACTAAAGCCATGAAAAGAAGAATACAGGGTTGTTGCAAAAAATCTTCAAGGAGTTTTCATGATTTCAGTTTCTTGGAAATATCTCTGTTTCCTTTACAAGAAGGCAAAAGATGGAATATGAAAGAAACATTATTTTCATTATTTCACTTGCCTATCATAATCTCCTATTTCTTGTATCTCCCCAATTGAAAGATGCAGCATGTGTTCTTAGCATACCACCAGCATCATTTGCTTCAGACAAAGAGGAAGGGGGGAGAAAAGAAGGTGGCTTTTATGGCAGAATAAAACTCTGAAATTCCAAATGTCTTGAAGCTAGTGTAGCACTACAGTCTTACCTGTGTGTTACGTGAAAACACAGTCCACTTAAATAAGATGACAGGCTGTGGCTGCTGTGCATCGCTGGGCACATTCTTTGAGTGGTTTGTGTTTGACATGCTGTGTGCTCCCTGCCAAGAGCAGTTGCTGTGGATTCCGGTAGAGTTTATTCCAGGAATGGAGCTATTAAGCGAGACTCTCGGTGATTGTGCGTTCTCACAGCAATCTTATATATTTAAAAAAGCTAGCCATTTTCACACTACAGTTTCTTCATGTTACACGGTTATATGATTTGAATGGTATGTTTTGTCATGCAAGTTTCCCTTGAGAAATCACATAATCTAAGTAATTACTGGATTTCACACTGCATAATTATTATGTGCTGAGGAAATAGTTTAGAGAGCCTGAATTCCTGCATGAACTTTCATTACAACCAGAATGAGACTGTGGAGAGCTTTTTATCACCAGGATACCAAAATAAAGCTAAAAAGTCTCTTAGTTCCCAACAGACAGTGAGTCAATATAACAGAAACTGGAAATAATCCCTGAGAGGGGATTCGATTAAGATAAAAATTGTTTTACTTATGATCTGTGTTTAGAACCACAAGCAGAGGGGAAGCCTGAAACAAAGTGGATCAGTGCTTAAATCCAGAGAAAAGTCTTCACAACACAGATGTTCATCTTGACCTCAGTACTGCTGGAAATGTCTGAGAAAAGTCCTAAATTATAAAGGTGTATGTTCCTACTAAGGCTAAGCTTCAGAGGTTCCTTGGAGCAATTGGGTGTGGCTATTTTTCTGAAGTTTAACCTGCAAGTTGTGCTCACCCTTAAACAGCCGTTTCTTTCTTTTATCAGTGACCTTATTACTGTTCAGAATATGTAGGTTGAATATTAGCTTAATTGCTTACAGCTGGGCTTATTTATAGAGCAGCTTGCTGGCTCCCCCAGCTAGCATAATGCGAAGTAACATTTCTCTTTCTTACAGTGCTGTAAGTTATTTTCAATTAATGTGTTTGGCTGTTTTAACAAATCCTGTTTTCTTTGGTTGCAACACCAATGAGCTTGAGAGCAGAAAAAAATTTTTTTTCCTGTGTGGATAAAGATCTCTACCACATTAATTTGCCTTTCCCGATATCCTTCAGAAATCCTGAAACTCTCACTTCACTTTTGGAAGCTTCAGTAACCATTCTGGTTCATGTTCTTATCCATCAAATATGAGGCTATACCAGTCTTTCTCCCTCTCTGCCTCCTCCCTTTTCTAGAAGACTGTGCAGCCCCTTGCAGCCCCTGCTGGAGATTTCAGTCAGCCTCAACGTGGTTTATACCAGTAGAATGAGTGTGTTTTTTCCCTCTGCGTGTAAGCTGCCCTGGTAAAAGCATTTCCCCAGGCCCCTGGTGCTGCGGCACCGAAGAGCAGTGTATTGCACTGACTACACTGAGCCACTTGTACAGCAGCTCCTTACGTATGCACGAGGTCTGAATGAGGGGTTTTATGCCTCACTGAGAAAACAGTCCCACTCCAAAGGGAAAATTATTATTAACTGGGTTTTAGGGTTGGTCTTGTTTCCATTGGACTCCAGCAGCTTTAAAACCAAAATTGACAGAGTCTTTGTTTTAGTTTTAATTAGACTGTATGGTTTGGGTGCAGAGAGATCCTCTACATCCATGCGTATGTAAGGTTACATGACTAGACCTTAAAATCATATGGTCATGCCTGTTAGCAAGGTGAAATACATGTGTAGCACTAGACAAAAATGCAGTGGTTTACTTTTTGCATGGGGAGCTTTAGGTAATGTTGGAATAAGCTTAGGAGAGGGCAGGATGGTGTAGTGTGGTGTCATAGTTTAACCCTGACTGGCAACAAAGCTCCACCCAGCCGCTCACACACTCCCCCTGCATCAGGATGGGGGAGAGAATCAAAAAAGTAAAAGTGAGAAAAATTGTGGGTTGAGATACAGTTTAATAGGTAAAGCAAAAGCCACACAGGCAAGCAAAGCAAAATAAGGAATTCATTCCCCATTCATCAGCAGGCAGATGCTCAGCCATCTCCAGAAAGCATCACCCATAACAGTGACTTGGGAAGAAAACCGCCTTCACTCCAGATGTTCTTCCCCTTCCTCATTCTTCCCCCAGTCGTATATGCTGAGCATGACGCCATATGGGATGGGATATCCCTCGGGTCAGCTGGGGCCAGCTGTCCTGGCTGTGTCCCCTCCCAACGTCTTGTGCACCCCCAGCCTGCTCGCTGGTGGGGTGAGGAGCAGGAAAGGCCTTGGCTCTGTGTGAGCAGGGCTCAGCAGTCACTAAACCATCCCTGTGTTACCAACACTGTTTTCAGCACAAATCCAAAACATTGCCCCATACCAGCTACTATGAGGAAAATTAACTCTATCCCAGCCAAAACCACTGCATGTGGAAATATACTGCACTGTCTAAATTATGTCTTTTTTTTCTTCTGTGGGATGTTGGCCTACTCCTATAGCAAAATTGCAGAAATTATAAAGGTAAAGAGATTACCAAAGCTGAGCTTGTGGCACTTAATGTGAAACTTCTGTCCTTTCAGAGAGCTGTTCTCTGAGCCTGTGTGAAGCCTACGATATTACCAAGTTATCTCCCGAGGTGCACTAGGAGAGGCAGGGTCTGGCTGCACCCCCAAAACATAGAACAAGCAGTGGGGTGATCCCCAAGCCCCAGGATGGTGCCCACCTGGGGCTGGTGTTCCCAGGTATCCAGGGGGAGAGTTGTCATTCCTGTCGGATTGGCACTGTGTTTCCACCTTGTGGGATCCAGGATCATTATCCTCTTCCCTTGGCCAAGCCAGTCTCCCCCAGGGCCAGTAGTGACTCATGCCACGCTGCAGTATTTTTGACTCTCCTTGGCAACAGTAGTCACTACCTGCAGAAGAGGTGTTAAGTATTCCTGCCCAGAGCACTGCAAGTTGTCTCTGCTATTTCTGAAAAGGGGAATAATGGTGTTTGTCAGCGGCACTATTCCAGAGTGAGGGGCAGAGCAGTGTTGCTGGCTGTGCTGTCACAGCAGCGCCTTTGCTTCAGTCACTTGCCCTTCACATCGACCCCATTGCTGTCCCAGTATGTGTGCGGAGGGCAAACGGTGCACTTCCCACCTCTCTGAAGTTCACTGCGAGGGAATATCGCACTAAGTAGCAGTGCTTTCCTCTGCTGGTGAATCTCCACTTACGATGGTATTTGCAGGTGGAAAACTCTCCCAAAATCAGAGGGCTGGCAAAGAATGAAAGCTGAACTGCTGTTAAAGCATCAGTAGTCATTTAATTCTGTTAAAGTTACATTTTAGTAACCCACCATAGGTGGGAGATAGGCAAATACATAATTAGGAAATTGTTTGTCAACACAAATCAGATTAGCCATTGTACTTACAGGGTCATGGCAGTATTAAACAGAGGAACATGTGTTATATGAAGATGGGGAGCAGATAGCTGCATGAAGAATTACTTGTTCCTTCGGTAACATGCTACATGCCAGCCAGTCTGTAAGGATGGAGTTAGTGGTTAGAAGAGCAGACTGCAGCCTTCTGAATCAGCAGATCCACAGCCCACAGAGAATAAATTAGAGGGTTTATAGTAATGTAACGCATAGTTTTCGGCTTGCATCTTAAAGTTCCATTTGCAAGTAATGGAGGAAAACAGTCAATAGTTAGTTCTTAGTCTCAACACATCTGGAAAAAAGTAAGAATTAGTCCTCAGTATGAGTTGTCATGGAGTTTCTTCACTTATTTTCCTTCTGCTACAAACATTTTCCATCTTGGTTTAGTCATACTTTATTTTTAGTTGTCTGCTTTGGTTTTTTTTTTCTGAAGACTGATAGAACAGTGCTGTGTTTTCATCAAGTAAAAATAACATTTGGACAAGTGAAAGAGTCTTAGTTGGGCTTTAATTGCATTTTGGGCAGCACGAGCTTCTATAGCTTTGTGGGGAGGGACGGTCGTGGAAGTTTGGAGTACACAAAGGCAGTTTGGTGTAACTTGTGTAGAGGGTTATTCATAAATGTTCTGAGCATCCACATTGCATCATGAAAGCTCCAACAACTCTAAATAATAATGCATTGAACAGGAGCTAATGTAAAAGAATAATACAATGAATGTGTTAGTTCACGTTCATGTTCAGTGATGGTATTGCCCCAGACATTATTGCAGCTCCTGTTTCCAGCCTGTCCATGCACAGCGCCAGCATGGGAAAGACAGTGCAAGGAAACAAGGTGGGTTTCCATCCAGGTGGTTGCAGTGGTAGGGTTTGCCACATGGCCCCACAAAAAAAAGCTTGTGTTCGCATAGGGCAAGTGAGTATAATGATGGGAGAGCAAGGGGACACAGTGCTCACACAGCTGAAGTGTGACTTTACCTTATGGGAGATAGTATGGGCTGAAGGGACAGGACTAAGAGCCATTGGCAAGTATCAGCAGCGTTTTCTTCTTAACGGCTATTTAACTTGCACATGTAACCAACAATAATGGGGTATATGATCAGATATTTAATTTATGCATTTCAGTTTTCATGTGAAATGGAAATTCAAATACCCACCTCAGATATTCCTCCTGACATCTGCAGGGTTAATGTTTGTGAAACTTATCTCAGAAAAGGAGAATATATATTCTGTATTGTTACAGTAGTGAGCAACAGAGTTGGCCCCTTTCCTTAAGATCAGACGTTAACAAAGTGATTTTCCTATAGCTATTTTATGGCTAACAAGAATTACTAAAAATTCACTTCTAAGATTTAAAAAACAATAAAAATCTTCCATGTTGACTCTTGTATCTCCAGAATGTGTTTTATTTTTGTATTCAGTTTATGTGTGGGTTTCTTTGTCATCTGCAAAATGCTGCACTTGAGAAGCTACAAGACAAAACTGAATGCAAGTCATCATTAGTAGTCTGGATGCTTTAATCTTCATATAGAGTATGGCTTTCTATAGCCATTAGTCTTGTATTTTAATATAGTACAACTGTAATTATTCTGGTGCAAACCTTCCTTTGGGTTAAAAGATCTCTTCAGCATGACGGTGCCAATAGCCACACAGCACTTAATGAATTTTTAATAAGCTCTTGATGCCAGTATAACAAATCATTGTGAGGTTAGGATGAAGTTGGTATCTTTAGAATTCTGTATTAAGAGTGTGTGAATGTGTCCTGTGCATTTTGCATACTAAAATACATTGCTTGGGTAAAGTGTACCGTGTTTCTCCTATTGTCTGGCCTATGTATAGGAATCTAGAAAAGAAATCCTTATGGCATTAATTCCTCTGAGCTTAGTTGCTCTACCTAAAGCAGACTTGTTCAAGGGGTGATTTAAACATTGCTTTGAATTGCTTAGCACTGATATTTTTTAAACTGTCTTTAAATGTTGCTTCTGTTCAACTAGGGCGTATCTGTGTTTACACGGCTGGATTATTTCAATCTGATTATTCATGTAAATTAGTGGTTTGTGATTTAAGTTCAGGAAGGACACAGTGAACTTAAACAGGTTATGGGTTACAGATCTGTTAGAGCAGAGGACCAGAACCTCATCCATCAGCTCCTTTTGCCTTTTTTTTTTTTTCTTTGCTATGAGCACTCGTTAAAATGCTCCTAGTTAATATTTTCATGTGCCTCTTTTTGTCTTGTACTATGCTCTTTTTGTCTTTGTGCACCACTTGCTGTATTATTGCTAAAAGCTAAAAATGTACAGGTAAGGGCTGTTAGAGACAGTAGCGATTTCAGTTTAATCCTTGCTTAAGTTTTAGTGTAAAAAGTACCACAGAGGTTGCAACATTTGCACATAATTAAGCCTTTCTTCACATAGAAAATGCAGGGGTGAGGGTCAGCTGCCTTGAAAGTGTACAGAAACTGTCAGTCCAGGAGCAGTGCTGCTTGTTTGTGTGTTTTCCTGTACAAAAAGTCAAGGTACCTTATGAACTTAGAGACTGTGTGTTCTTTAAGGGTCAGATAATTGCAAAATATGGAAACGCACCAGTGTGAGATATGAAGGCTGGTTTTAGTCAATGCCCACGTCAGTTTTATTGCAAAAGTCCTGTTATTTTAAGGCTGAGTCTACTGAGCTGTTTCAGTACAAAAGGACTTGAAGCCAGGTTAGAGAGTTAGCTAAAAATGGAATCAACTTCTACCCCTCTTCTGAGTTTTCATGTCTTTGCATTAAAACAGTTGCATCAATGTTTATTTAGCTCAAACCTTTGGTTTGGGCCAAGAGCAGCCCTGGGTTTAAACTATGCTGAAGTTCTGTCCTGATGCAAGATATAATGATATGCACTGAAACCCTAGAAGTCAGAAACCTAATCCAAGGCAGTCTAGAGAAGTTAACAGACTGTTTTATTATTTATTTACACAGACCTTTCAAAAGAGCTTGTTGATGCAGAACCGTAGATTACTGAGCTGGTAAAATTGTTTGTCTAGTGATGGAGCAGTCCAGTTATATTTAAGGTAGCTTTTTGTATTTTAATGCTTGCTGTAGGTCTTGCATATGGTAAAAATGTATGTGGCAACTTTTAGACCAGAGCTACTGCTCAAGGGTTGCACTTACTTCCACTGCTGGTCCTAATGCTTGATGTCTTAGACCTACCTAGAAATTGTCATTTAGGATTAGTTTTGAAAGGATACTGCTTTTGATGTTGCTCTTAAATTATACAATGATTTGCATTTTTTTTATTTTAAGAACTCCTGGAGCAGCCTTTAGGCTTGAGTTTTTCTGCTCTGAATGTATAGACAGGAAACAAATGATACGGAAGTTTGCTGCTCCTCAGTTTGAACAGAGTTATCTTCTAGTGGACTGTAAAGCAAATTAGGTAAAGAGAAAAGGAAGCTCTGAGCTTATCTGGTTTTAACAAGATCATGCATTTTCCAGGAGGAGTCAGATGATGTTTTAGTAATTGGTGAGTACTGATCAATTTAATGCTTATGAATCGTGTGATTAACATCAGTGGATACTGTGGATTGGTCATAGTATGAAAAGCACGGTATGTGAATGATTTTAATGAATAAGACCTCTGCTTAAATGCCTGGTAAAGGTTTTACTCCTTTTCTAATAGGAATTAGTTTTGCTATACAAGTATCATTTCTAATTCTTGTTATGTTTTTGCTGTTCTCCATGCATTATCTGCCCATTAATCATTTTCTTTGACAATAATCATAAAATCAGCAAGAATTTATGCAGTAAGAAGTGTCCTGCATTCAGTCATGTTTTAGCAGGAGACAATAAATTCATTCATATAATTAACTGCCTGACAGGTATCAAGTGACTGAAGCATTTGAAGTTAGTAAATTGTTGAGGTTTTTCCTGTACTCACCACCAGTGGGGGGGATGGCAGAACTGCTTAATTAGAAGAGTTTGGGGACTCATGACAACTGCAGTGGCAGGCAAATAAATAAATAAATAAATAATCAAAGCTCATCACATACATATTTACTTTAAACCCTCTGACCAATTAATGAAACTTAAGCAAAACTTGAGGTAGGCAAGTCACGATTGCTTGACCTGCTATACTTGTGGAACGTTTCCATGCTGAGCATACTGAGGTGTAAACCTGCATGCTGCAAACTGATCAATTAAAAATTAAATATGCTCTTGAATTAGTCACACCTGCGATGATCTTCTAGAAAAGTCTCAGCAACATGCATGGCATTTTGCATTAAATGAATTCTCATTAGTTTGTGATATCAGAGTAATGAATAGTATTCTTGCATATCATCAGGGGGCCACTTTCATGGTGTAATGGGGCCTGTTTTGTACAGGGGGCAACACCACGACTGTAAATTACACAGGGGGAACTGCCACCCTGACACGGAGCAGCCTGATTCAGCTCTCCTGAAAGTAGTTTATTTTCACTTAAATTGTTTTTCTAATATGAAAGTCTTGAACGCAATTGTTTGCCACATCATCTTGAGGACTAGGTTATGTTCACAGCCACAGTTCTGTCACCACTTGCTTTCCTGAGTATAATTTCGCATAATTCAGGTATCAAGAAATGGGATCTTTCAGAGGAGATCCTTGATAAAAGCATCTGAACTCTTATGCTGCTGAATTAAGGTAGGATGAGCTACGGTGCCTGTATAGTACCTGTGATATTTGTTCTGCATTGTCTGCCAGTTGGCTGAATATTGCACATAAAGTAAAGCTAGTGTGACAACTCACTTGTTTGAGAAACTGTGCCACTGTTTGTGCTCCATTATGCAGTTAACATTAGCTGTGTACGCTGCCATTTCCATGACAAGAAGCGTTTGGCTATGACCTGTGGTAGAGATCTGATAATACTATTTCACCTGCAGCCTGTATGCTTTTTTATGTTAAAGCAAGAGATATTTTCATGTACCTGGGCAGGTTGTGATAGCACTGTCAAAAAGGCAGAATACAAAGCCAGTGCAGGCTGGTGCAAAGGGAAGTATGACCTTTCTGTTGCTTGGGAGCCTTCAGACTATGTTATGAGTCTTACGGCTAACACATTTTTGTAGTAAAAGGACAGCAGGGTTGCAGTCTCATCCGTTGCCTACAACCCTTGGAAGAGGATCTCCTTGACTCAAGTTTTCTGAACATTTGACTTTGAACCTCTGACTTTGAAATGACTCTTTGGCTCTGTCTCCCCGCCCAGGCTCTGGCCAGGGGAAGCGTGTGCCTGCGGGCAGCCCTTCCTCAGAAGGAGGGCTGTGCTGACCACCTTGCAGCAGGCTGGCCGGGCAGGGCACCCCAGCCCCTGGCTGCTGCAGATCGGGGTAGATCTGAGTAACCTCAGAGAAAGCTGTGGGAACAAGATGCTGAGCTTCTGATGCCTCCTGGAAGATAAAAGGCACGTTTGTACTCTTGCTTTGGATCCTCTTATCTAAGAGTTTTGCTTGCCTTTGGAAGAAATGTATAGAAGTAATAGCTATTACTGGCAGATACAGTTATAAAAATGCTTTGTAAAAGCTTTTATAAAAGCCATAGAAACAGCTTCAGTGCTGTTATTGTTGGGTTTTATTATGTTCCTAAGGAAATGGAAGCTGATTTAACAGGAGTTTGAGAACCAAATTAGCAGTTACCATTTGTTAAATTATATATTTTTAATCTTTAGGATTCAGCTTAGGTTTAAAGCTCAGCTGCAATTTAGAATTGTTGGATGTCCACAGAACATATGCAGCCCTGTGCACTGCTAAGTGTGAATTTTGCATAGGTAGATGTATTTGTGTCAGCAGATGTTTGTATGGCCTAATTCCCTTTCATGTTTAAATTGGGAAGAATGAACTATTCCACCGGATCAATGAAAAAGGGGCAGATTGATATCTTCAATAACTTATTATCTGTCTGAAATTATCTTTTGATATTTTACAATCAGTGAAAACCAGGCATTATAAAAAGCATACTTTCTAATGTGACTGTTTAGTAGGAGATATTAATCTGAGCTGCTATAGGCGCACAGCTCTGAATTTAAACACTTTTCCACAAATAGCAATACTCAAGACTTCTGTCCTGCAGTGTGCTCAGCTGTGTGATTTTTCTGGACATCTAGACAAAGACCTGATGGTAGAATTTCACTGTCTGTATATTTTCAAGTTAATGTAACAAACACTTGTGGAGGAAAGGGGCCAGTGAGATAAATACTTGAATTCTCTCCAAATGGCCAGTGTTAATTCAATTCTTTAAAAACAAACACATGGAAAAGAAACTGAACCTTAAAGTTAAAAAACTTTCCCAAGATGTTTATCCTCTTTCAGGCTCTGAAACCACTGCATTTTACCGGTTATTCCACCTGCATATTCTAAGTACCTGAGGAGATTTGTTCCTCAGATTGAGTCTTGCACAGTGGCTCCTACCCACGCCTCGGGAGACTATTCCACTTAATGCCTGTCTTGCAGAGGCAGGCGTAGCCTTGGTGTTTCTTGGAGTAAGAATGGGGTGGAGAATGAGAAGTTATGCTGAAGGGGGTGTAAATGATAGTCCATAAATACTTTTTGTGCCCAGCCTGCTTCCTCCCATCCGATTGTCCTGAGATGTTGATTTTGTTGGTATAATAATCCGTTATGCTGCGTGGTGATAGATAAGGAAAAGAATCCACAGTAAAAATAGGCTGCCAAAGAAACAGGTCAAGGCTAATGGATTAGTATGATTGGGGCTTCCTATGCCATTGTCCCTTCTGGAGGAAAAGTTCAGCAAACAAAAGCATAACCACACTGTCAGAGCCATTTCCTCTAGAACAGTGAAACAATGAAGCTTTCAAAGAATTTGGGAGTGGACTCCCTTAAAGTGTATGTGACATATATGCCATTTGAAAGCAGAGATGCAGGTGGGTGTCCATGCAAAGATATACAAAATGAAAATCATAGCTGCTGAAAGATGTACACATCCCTTATTAATACAAGTCCCAGTACTGTTAAGAGATGACTCAGGCATTAAACAGCAGTAGTAGCAGGTGTGTCACTATTCAGCTGCTTTTTAAAACAAATAAATCCAACAAAAACCACCCAAAAACCCCTGTGCAAGTTATTTCTGTATCTGATACTCTATATTTCATAGTATGTATTCAACCATTAAATAAGCTTACTGGCTTAGTAGTGTTTTGAATCAATATTTGATCATTTCCTTGGACTTTAAAGAAAAGACAGTATATTTGAGGCACTTAGGAGCCTCATGGGAAAGCTCTGAGCACACAGGGAAGACTACATGAGTGGTCAATACTGTAGAGCAATTTTGAGGAGGGGGAAGACGCTTGGATTGTGTTTGTAAATATACTGAAAGGTTGCTGGTTTGTTGGTGGGTTTTATTGATTGAGTAGTTTAGATAGTCATGTTAGGGAACCCTAGAGATGAGGACTAAGCTCTCAAAACAGGCAAGTTCTGAGAACCTATGCCTTAATACCATACAATTTATAGAAATTTTCATCTGATTGTTGGTGACTGTAAATGATCTGAATTTGGGGCCTGAAGGTATCCTGGACTACCTAGTTTTCTGAAGTAGTAATTCTGGGGTAGCATAAAGTAGAATTTTCTAAAATGAAAATAAATATGTTCAGGAGTGAAGAAGAAAAGCTTTTGTGAGTTTCTTATACTTTTAGGGAAATGAAAAAAAAACCCACTAACACACTTCCCTCACTTAAGTCTAACCTGTCAAGAGACGTTTTTCTGCACAGTGATGACCTGCTATCTATTGGTGCCTGCTCAGAACCATTAGCTCACTGGGGCTATTCTGTCTTTCATTTTCTAAGTGGTGAGGTCAGATGCATGGTCTTTGCCTCCTCTGTACCAGTGGCAAATGATTCTATTAATAACAGGAACTATGTACCTAATTTTTCATCAAAGTCAGAGAAAAAAATACATCTATGTCCTTAGGGTACTCATATCCATGCGTGTCTAAAACATAGGAGACTGGTAAGAAAACAAGGGACCTGTGATGCTAGTCTTATCCTTTTCCATATCTGTCTCTAATTTTTCATGTCTGTCAAAGCACAAAAGATTAATTTTGCTATGTCTAAATCTTCTGAGAGGGGAGAGAAACATTTTGTCCAACTAGTCAGTGTTTTTTAAAAAGGGAGATGAACTTTGCACAATGCTTTAAAAAATTGCTTTAAGATCTGGCCCCAATGTGTGCTATTCATTCATTCATAACTTTCATTTCAAAATGCTTTTAAAACTCCTAAGCACAGGGCTAGGATGCACTTTGGGTTGTGAAATTATCTTTGCAGACCTTGGAATTTTTTTCTAATGGTAATTCAGAGCTCATATGTCAACAAATCAGTGTATGGTATTATCATTTCCCTCTGGACTTTTAAAACCTATACCTCCATGGGAAATCTAGGGACCATATGATGTCAGGTCTGAATACATTAATAAGAATGAAATGTAACATTTGTTAAAGATAAAATCTTTTCATTGGAAAAATATCCTATTTTCCTGATTAAGTGGTGTGTCAATATTACATCACATTGACTAGAAGTTTCTGAATATCAGCTAGACTGACAAACTCTAACCAGCTTTAAAAATACCTGGAATCCTCTTCTTGGCATTAAAATACACAAGCATTTGCTAAAGTAATTACTTTTGTTGAATGAATCAGTGGTGTGTCTGGGGAATTTACTGCTGCTGAAGATTTTTTTTTTTTCCCCTTCAACCTACGTGTCACAAAGTAATTCCTCGCAAAGGCTGCAAAAGGCTTAATATAATCAATCCACATGCAAATAAATATCACTACATTAGTTCATGAATGAAAGGAAGACACTGGAAAAATCTCAAACTAAGGCATATTGTTCTTCAGCAAATATTTTTCAAGTGTTTCCTCCTCTTCAAGCTGGAGATCCTTCTAATTAAACAGCTATGGCAACAAATGCTGTCCAGCCAAGGGTCAGGTATAAAGTTCAAATCCCAGATGGTTGATATCTGTACATGACTTATCTACCAGATGGGTTCAGATGTTCCACTGGATTTTTTTGTTTTGTTTTGTTCTTTTCTCTCACCCTTCCAGTATTAAGGCAATTTGTTATATTCCTATCAAATATTTATATTGTTTTTCTATTGACTTTTACTAAGAATTATTTAGCTAGGAAGAAAAGTTTCCCCAGAGCATATGTTCTACTGCTTGAGAAGTACTTTGTTCAGCATTCCCTTCCTATCAGTTTCTACAGTCAGAGTTTCCAAGGGTGCCCTAAAAAAAGAGACAGGAATAAAAGGCACATGATCACGGGGGTGAGGAGAAAGAGGGGTAACATTATTAGTGTTTACTTTTGCTGTTTCTGTGGATAGTTAAAGCCTATATGTTTTTATAGGATAATCAATACAAATTTTAAACCATTTTGATGATTACCACTGATGAAGCATAGACTGAACATAAAGCTTATCATTGGTAGCTATACAAAAATACAGCAATATAGTATCTGTCTTTGGGTGTGTTTTTTATTATATGCTACTAATAAACGGCCTAGGTAGGGCAAGTGGTGACATGATTATTTCATTCTGTATTTTTTAAAAAGATCTTAAATATTGTAGAGTGAGCTTTGTCAGGAGATGAGGACTTAAATTTCTAATTCCTGGTGTTTATAGCCTTTTTGAGTTTTGGAAGACTACATGGTAGGAGGTTACAGTTTCTTTTGGTTCAAATTTCAAAAAGAGAGTGCTTCGGGAGTTTACAGATAAGCAATAAGCAAGACAGAAACAGATTCTGAACTCTAGAAGATATGGCAAGAAGGTCTTAACAGAACAGAAACTGAGTATTGCATTCATTAATTTTCTGTAATCTATTTTATGTTGCATTGAGTACAAAGGTCAAACTGTTCCTATTCCCAAACTGTGGCTAGTATTCAAAATACTTTCAAAACTTCAGATTCAAAGTCTAAGTTAGAGCAAAAACTGAATTAAATAATTTAGAGAAGTGCTGGTTTAGATCTTTTGTGAGTTTGTGTTTGAAAAGTACAGTATTCTTGCTTTTGTTACTAGAAAAAATATATATCAAACATGAAAAGGAAAAAAAAAAAAGAAAAAAGAAAAAAGCCAAACAAAAGATTCACATGCACTCTTTTAAAGTTTAAGCTTCCATAAACCTGGAAGATAGATTGGCCTGAATTCACTCAGCTTGAATGTTTACCCCAAGGTTGGTGGGTTTTGCCAGTACATTTGCAGATGCTCTGTGCTAGTCTGTCCATGCAGTTTGTATGCTGCGCTTGGAATTGGGATGAATTTTCCTTCTGACAGGTTCTGTGATTACTCTTGTTGAATCCATCTTTAAATAAATCTGTTGTTTAAATGTGGTTCTAATGAATGATAAACGCAACTTATAAGGGACTGTTTTGGTGCCATTGAAATTCAATGGCGAAACTCCCACTAACTTCATTAGGGATTTCACTTTTGCCCTCAGGAGGGAACCAATGAACTTGGAAAATGATAGGGAGTGTGCCTGATCTTAGTATCTTTAAACTGATGGCTTTTGAAATAATTCTGATGTCTACAGTTTTCAGTTATCCTTCATTTGTTTTTGAAAATAAAGCAAACATTGGAACTCTTGCTACAATAATAGCAATAAAATATTTCTTCTGTGAAGTAGTTTGTGAGCTAGTCTGTTCTGACTGTTCAGAACTGGGAAGACACCATCAGAAATAAACTGCTGTCTGAAGTTGAAGGAATGCGTAGAACAGGATGCGTAGAACAGGCTCTTTATTCTGTACAGTTAACAGTTTCTACTCATTAGGTCAGTTTTGTGGTGTCTCTTTTCTGCTAATTTTACCGTGTCTTTTATAGCTTTAGATATTATAGAGGTGTAGATTCAATTAAATGTGTACAACATGATACCAACCCAGAGAAACATTATTTTCAGGAATCTTTAAAAGAGTAGACCTCTTCATCTTTTCTTCTGTGCCCTCTTAGTGTGTCTTTATTGTTCAGGGGTAGAAGAAATACAATGACTGCAGTAGACATGTTCTTACAGAAAGCTGCTTAAGTAATTGGGTTTGGGATGTGCTGAATGCCCCAGCAAACCTCAAAGCTAAACACTTTAATGAAGAGACAAACCTAATTTTGTGCAATATTGCTTAGTTTCTTTAAGTAGCTTTAGGAACTTGAAGCAGACCATGTCAGTCAAGGCAGCAAAAATGTCAGTCACTGAAACCATCCTGCTCTAGAGCTCTCTGAACAAACCTTCATCTGGGCTTAAAGATATTTCTTAGTAAATGCATTAGCATGTCGTAAAAAAGAATGTGTTTAAAGACATAATAAATCCAAAGTTGGAGTAACAAAATGCTATCTGAGGCACGCCACAAAAATAGGCGTTTTGTTATATCTTTAGGCAGTTCTTTTTCTCTATATAGGTGTTAAGCAGTAAACCTGAGTTTGACACATCACGTATGTAGGTACCAAACACTGTTGCTGCATTTCCTTCCGAGTATGTACACAGGTACACAGTGCCAGTGTACTTTGTGGGTCCAGCCTGGCTGTGCGTTTCTGAATGCTGCCAGTCGAGTTTCCTCTCCATCCCCCAGCTTCCTGTGGATGTGGGCTAACACCAATGTCTGTTCTGATGTAACTAGCACCATGGCCAAGCACCTTGCTAAAGCCATAAGCGCAGGTGGCTGATAATCTGTTTTAATTATAGTTTGTTAACATGCTTAATTTCAGAAGTGATGTGTAAAGCTGACAGGCAGTTCCAAAGGGCTTTGCATCCTGGCTTCCAAGCCTTTCTGGAATCATACAGCCTCCAGCTCACAAGCTTTTAAATTATTTACCCAAAATTGACCATGAAAGAATAATTTTTTTAAAAAATAATAATCTAAACCTGGATGTATTAAGACTCGATAGAGGAATGGAATGTAAACAAGCCCTTAGGAGCACTTCGGCCTCTGCTGATCTACAAGGAACTCTTAATGGGTGAGCTTTGTAAGTCTTGTGTTATTTGTTCCCCTCCTTTTCTTCCTGTCCCTTCATCCCAATTTTCCCTTTTTTAAAACTAAACAGCTCCATTTATTTGTTATTTTAAGTTGCTTTTACAGGGTTCAACCCTGTTATCAGGTAAACACATTTATGTGCCTTGTTAATACCCTTTCCAAATAGCCCTCATACTGACTGTGATCAGCTGGCTGGTTTGCAGATGATGCCTCCTGTTTTTTTTTGTTTTGTTTGTTGTTTTTTTACCTTGGCTGTGAAAACAAAAGCCATGCATGTGTTTAACTCTCTGATTGCTCGTAGTACCAGAGGGGACAGACAAGCTGCCTGGGCAGCTGGTAGGCCCACTTCATCATTTTAATATAAGCTAAACCTTGCTCCCACTCAGTGGTCCACATACAGCAATCTGTCTTCACAGGCTAAATTAAAAGCAGTTTTAGCATATGATTAGCTATATAATAAGACCATGCGAAGAATGTGGAGAACAAAGCATATAGGAAGGCAAAAAGACATGTATCCTATCATTTTGTGTTCTGTGATTCAGAAAGGAACAATCATTTTCTAAAAATTACACCCGTTCAATAGAAAGTCCTCTAAACCAAGATCATTTCTGAGCAACAAATGATGCTAAATGTTAGCCTTTAAGCTGTAGTATTGCACAGGATTTAAGCTTACACTGTGGCTCCTTATCTAGTGCCTCACGTGGATACACTGTGTGAAGGACTGTAAATTCAGAGTGCCATGAGATAATGTTGCAAGAGAAGCTTCTTTCTTGCTTTTGTTTTAATTTTTCTCCTATTTAATAGCATTACGTCTTAACCTACACAGCGTCTAAATATGCTTTCACACTGAAAAAAAGACTTCTGGTACTTTGGAACTGAGACATTAAGATAATTACTTTTTCCAGCTCTTGCCATGAACTTGCATAGATTTTATAGCTGTTTCTCTCTTCAAAGTATTCCTCTGTCTTCCTTCAGTATTCCCAGGCACATCTTGACTGTTCATATAATTGTTTGGAAATTCTATCAAGGCAATATTTAAATGTCAGATACTGTAACCATGTGGCACATAGATTCCTTAGTTCCCACAGCTACAGATGTTATAAGAATAGTGTGTGTTGAAAATTATCATCTTATTGCACAACCTTCGTCTAGAGACTGTAGAATCTATAAATTCATGTTTATAGTTTAAGTATAAAGCAATAGTTATATATCTTATGTGATTTCTGTGGCTATTTAATTTATATTATGGTAAGCAAGCTTTCAAACTCTTCATATAATGAAGTTGCAGATGTTTTGTCAGCAATGGAAACTTGGGATTCTGATACTTCTTCATCAACTGCTGGTCGCTGTTGGGCTCTGCATTTTTGTTTTTGGATTTTAACAGTTTTGGGCTGCAGTAAAACCAAAATTTTATTTGATAGAGCAATATGCTAGAGCAGTTGCATGGTGGGGCAGGGAAGGAAAACTGCTGCTGAGCAGGTTGGTGGGAGGTTTAGTCTTTTGCCTTTCTGCATGCCTTTCGGAACAGCTAGAGGTGCTATCAGTCCTCATAGGAATGGGTACAGAAAACTCAAGAGTTGCTGTGTGTTGTGCAAAGTTTCACTTGAGAGGTTCATGAGAGTTCTGTATGATACCAAAGGTCATAAAATATGGTGCAATATGGTCCAGCTGGGATTCTGCCAAAACCTTCCCTCACATCCAGGCGTATTCCTGAGGGGAACTCGGGGTAGGGTGTGTTGGGTTGATTTTTCACATATTGAGGAGCGCAGAGTAACACGACCATTTCTTTACTCCACGTCTCTCCTTTGTCTCTAAACAGATTACCTAAACGAATTACAACATTTTCAGGTGGAACTAAACCAAATCAAGGAGCTAACCATAAATTTAGGTGGTCAGATTGTTTTCAGCCATGTGATTCAGGCCATTATTCCTCCACTGCAATTTAATCCTGAATGGAAAGGGTGAAAAAGAAAACAAAACCAGGTACTGGCATCTGGGAGAGGTAATGCAAGCTTGGAACAAGGCTCTGGAAGAAATGTGAAATGGGGAGCTGGAGCTGGAATGAAAGAGGTATTTGGGGAGATCTCACATCTCTTGAGGAATTGAAGTGAATCGTATTAAGTCCTCAGTCTTTGTTATTGAGTTAAAATGCCCTCCCTTGCCATATACTGCTTTGCAAAATGTAATCTTTCCACTGTGCTATCTTGCAGTGAAATATAATATGGATACTTTGGTGGTTTAAAGTTAAATAGTATGTTTTCAGATGGCAAATAGTTGCCTCTGTGCAACAGAAGCCACAAGCAATTATACTGCTTGACAGAGGTAACAATTATTAATTACAGGCATTTAGTCAATCACATATCTGCCTAGTGGAATTTATTCTGGAAATACAAAAAATGTATGAAGATCTGAAAGATGCTTGTAGTTTAAATATTGCATACACCCTGTAGTATAACAATTTAACTGCTCCAGAAAGGGGAGACCAGTCTGTGTGTTTGTATGTGCACATGTGTCTCTGGGTTTATATGTATATATCAATACGTATGTGTGTATTCACACATACAACAATATATAAAAGATTCCAAAAGAAAATCTTACTATTTCAAGGTGAGATCAAATTTGTTCAGATCAGTGCTTTTATGACCTCCAAGCTAATGAAGTGCAAAGGCTGTGTATCATGCCTGGATATTTGACATTTACCCTCATGTATGACTTAGGCGGAAATTCTTGAGATAAAGCAGTATCTTTGAAAGCCTCTCTAGGTTAGCTCAGGGATCAGAACTGATGCCCGTATGTGATAGGTTTGAGGAGGGCTGGGTTTTGCTTCAGGCCTGTTTCTAGTTGAGAATGTAATGAGTGGGTCAGCTGTAAAATTAAAGGAAGATGCTGTAGTATCTGAAGAGAAAATTATTTAGCAGGAATATTAAGAGTGAAATGCCACAGCTCAACAGATAATTTAAAGAGTCAGCACTGCTACTGACAGTACATATCCTAAGTGTCCCTGGCTATGGCAATTACTCATGCTTTTAAAATACCATATAAATGCTCTGCTCGCTTGATGTACAATCCTCCATTCCATGCTCCCTCCCACTCAGGAAACTTTGAGAACCTGAAGCTTCAGTCCTACAGATTAGTTTTATTTCTTGAAGTAGGTTCTATTTTAATGTGGATATATATGTAAAATTAGAAAAATTAAAATTGTGCTGCTATATCATGCATTCAGGAGATCACATGCAAGACAAATATAATTTTTTTGAGCATAGATTAAAAAAATTTGAAGATAACTTGAGCAGTAAAGCATTTGTCATTATATGAACAGTGCATATGTTCCTAGTTTGCTCGTGAAAAAGTGAATTTGTCTGCCAGTGGAAACAGACGCAATAAAATAAATTATGCTTACAGAAGGGATGATTATAGGAACAGAAACTACCTTTCTTCAAAACCCCTCAATCCTGCCCACACAGGGTGTCCCCGCAGTACTGGCTCGGCAGCCCAGTGCTTGCAATCAGACTGAAGGTGGTGCCAGTTACCCAGTAAAACCTTCTGAAACGCCCAGGCTAGCAAGTGCTCCCAAGAATTCTCTCAGTTCTTAACAAGTGATGAAGTTTGTGATGAATGCATGTAACCAAACTTAAACAAAAACAGACTTTGCCATTTTTAGTTTGTAAATTTGCTTAAAATTTAGAAATAGACACTTGATTCTTGTTTCATTTGATCTAAACATGTTTTGATTTGTCAGGGGTAAGGCACATTGAATTTTCTCTGACAACAATGAAAAAAAGCTGTGCTTATGTCTAAAAATCAGTCCTATAGTCTTGATTCATCTGCATAATAATGTACTAAGATGCTTAAAGTTGTGGTCACATGGTTTATAAACTGTATTACTTTGTTTAGGAATATAAACTAGGGGTTGCGAATGGTAGTTATTCATTTCTGAACAGCAGTTGCTATGTTCTGATTAAGTAAAAGTCTGCTGTTCAAGGGGCCTTTTTGTTATCTAAGTAGCTCAGGGTGATGCAAGTACCTATAAAAATCTAAGTACATACAAATGGAAAAGATGAAGGTGACTCTGATGAATATATTATACAAGTAAGAACCTTTTCTGAATGATAAGTGAGGGAGAGCAAATTTATGCCACCACAGTTAGAGGCAGCATCTTAAATAATAAGACAAAAAGAATTCTAATGCTATTAATTACAGGTAGTAAATTTGCCAATAAGGGCAGAAAAAGCAAATTTAACTTATTTATTGTGGTTTGGAAAACAAATTAGGAAATGTTTTCACACCTTACAAAGTAATATTTTCTAGTCTGTGTTTCCAGAAGATAAAGAGCACCTGTCAAAACAGCACATCTGGATAAATTGTATCCAAATGCTTTTAGAAGAGTTGGCCAATGAATTCCCTCCAACATGTAATATTTAATTATTTTTACGGGGATGGAGAAAACAGAAGCCATCACGGTGCAAGTTAATGTAATATCCATGTTTGAGAAGATAATTTAGACAATTGATAGTGTGTGTGAGCCTGCTACTGATTTTTGACATAATTATAGAACAGCCAGTATGCAACTTAATTATGTAACCCTTTATCTTTAATTGATATGGCACTTACTGCCATAAATTGAAACAGACTTGACTTCTGTTTCTAACAGACATTGTGTATGCAAGGTAGTACTGCTTACTGTGGACTCGTGCAGTGAGTTGTCCAAGCCAGCGGTGTCCAACCTTTTACACTGAGTACCCCGTCAGTAAAAAAAAGTTTTGAGGATTCACTCCCAGTGTATATATATATATTTGTAAATTATATACATGTACTACTGAAGTTTTAAGGTCTCTTCCCACACCCCAATGGATCATGATTCAAAGTGCATGCACCCCACTTTACAGACCACTGGTCTGAGCAACTAGAATCAACAAACCCTCTCAGTAGATGTAATTCTGGTAGTTCTCAAAACATAGGTGTAAATTACAATTATTGCAGAGTAGATGAGTTTGAGTGGAGTCCTAAGGATATCACCCTACGTAAATTTTAATATTCTGATAAGAAAATAGTTGTAATAGCTGTAGATGACATAAATACAGGGACAAGGGGGACAGTTGTAGGATAGTTTGGTTGGGAGAGCACAATCAAATGATGTATGTATTTTAATATATTTGCATGTAAAGCCAAATGTCTGTAAACTAGGGTTGAAGTTCACACTTAGAATGGGGACTGTCCAAGGAATTGGTTCTGTAAAGGTCCAGGGAATCATGTTGGTAATGAGCAAACTGATTAGACGCAAACTAAGCTTTGGTAGAGACAGCGTGAACTGATAGGGTCTGAATGTTTTCAGCATTTAGGAAGGCTGAAATAATATTGGTAGCTTCTAACTTTGGAAACTGCTAAGTTTAGGATATGTTTTCAGACATCAGGACAAATTGCTGACAAGATTCCTATTTTCTGCTCTCTCTAGACAGTTTCATTAATAACTCGCTGCACATATGGTGAAATTTTTTAGAGGCAATTACAGATATGACATACTGTACACATAGTTTTTGAGTGCCATGTCATCAATTGCTACTTGAAACAAATGACTTCATGGCCTGGTGGTACTCGTAGAACTGAAATCTTAAACTGCATGGTAAGGCCTGGTTGAGGGTTTGAGGACAGTTTTTCTCATTTCTAATAATTTACTGACAAATCAAAGTATCCCTTATTACTGCTTGAGACCAGGTTTTAATAGCTGCCAGGCTAAAACAAAACTGCCTAATTAGAATAAATCATTTCTTGCTGTAATGAAGATCTGCACATGCCTCAAGAATTCTCACTTAACTCTTAAGTGAAGAGCCTCGTAGTGTACCAGGGGCATGATCCCCTGTGCAATGAAAGTTTTTACATGTGAACAGGACTGTGTTGCTTTAGTCCCTCTGAGCATAGACCTGCACATCACACTTTTGCTTTGGAAGGATGAAGTGCTGGACAGACACTGCAAGGATTTGATCTCTGTGTTCTAGATATTTGTGTAAATGAATCTCATGCTCCAAGTACCAGATTTGACTGTTATGTGCGTGTAGAAAGGAATTGGTGCAAGGAGGCAGCATGGCAAGTTACTTATTTCCTCTTTGGTAATTTTTAAAACTTGCTTTTTAAAACTATGTGCATTAGGCACCTGAGATGCAAACTTCCAGTTGTACTATGGATATCTGTTTGTGACAACTCACTGTCTCCACTGTAGTTTATGGTGGTATCTTTATATATATATCTGTGATTCGTGCAGAGTTTGCACCTGCTTTGCAGAAGTACAAACTAATTCAATTTTCTGATAAAGAGCAGTCTGTGGGCAGAGTGCTGGTTTAGAGCCCCCATATCATTGCCATACTCCATAATGGGCTTTCTCTGTCATTATCTGAGCTTTCTCCATCACTGAAAAGGGGGCTAATATCTTTCTCATAGCTTGTATTAATTCTGAACATCCCAACCCAAATCGTTTAACACCAGGTTTAAGCATTGCTAACTTTAATTGTTTACATCAGTATGTCACTATAAAAATGAAAAAAAAAATTCATCTCCTAAGAAGTTTGATATCACCATGAAGATGCTAACACTGAAGTGCTGTTATTAGTCGTCATGGCACCAGATGTTAGAAATACGCACCTATATGTGATGTGTGCTTTGCTATCAACTCCTTTTTCTCCTAACATCATAAAGAAGTTAACACTTACTACCTTTCTCAATATACACAACAGAATAGGTTGCCTACTGTGAAACCATTGGCAAGTTGCTGGTCTTGCTGATTCATACACCAATGAAAAAGCTTTTTGAAGAGCATGAAGGGAAGATTAATGCCACTCTTTTGCTAAAGGTAGGGAGAGGCTGCAGATTTTGCAAACTCATCACAGAACCATTTTCAATAATATTTTTTTAGTGGGGCCATTTCACTTTCCTTTATACATCTTGCAATGATATTCAGTTTTCTACTGACACGCTTGATATCTTCTGTAAGAAAATGAAGTTACAGGTCATGTAGAGTTAATCGGGAACTGAGTTATTTCCACTGGCTACATAAAGAACACCATTTGGAAACAAAAATAGAAAAGCTGCCCTAATGTTCATTTCAGACCTGGACTTTTTGAACAGCATTGACTTCTGTCCTTTGAAGGCTACATGAGGCTGAAGGATGGCTTTTTGAAGTGATCCCTTGTGGGATTTTGAAAATATGTCAACGGCAAAGTGTAGTGAGCTGACATAATGAGATGTCACCAGACCAATCTTACCTTTATCTTGTTAACATAAATACCCTTTTTAAAATACATATATTTTTAAGAACTGTGAATTAGCATAATTCTTCCTGTATTTCTGTGCTTCACCTGACTATTTGGCATGTTAGTACAAGGGGTTTTAAAGCTGACCCAATTCCAAAACAAATAATAAATTCCTTTTTACTTTGTATCTCGAGCGTTTGTCATGATCTGGCTCTTTTACTTGATTCAGCAAAACTCTAAGCACACGCATTCAACCAAATATAAATAAATGAGTAGTACAGACAAAGGAAAATTAGGTACTTTCTTTAGTAGCTTACTAAATTTATGTATAACACCAAGTTTCTTAAAAGCAGTTTTAGGAAGAATGAACTCATAAAACAATAAAACATTTTTTTTTAACAGATCAATCTAAAGAATTGATCTTTTTAATCAGTATAACAACTAGAAGAGCTATATATATATATATATATGCCGGATTGATGGATTATAAAGCCCACTCATCAAGAGGGAAATGGAAAATATGTTGTTCTTCCTGTCCCATTTGTCATGCTGGTATTTACTTCCAAAGAGCTTTTACTCCTTTGGAAAGAGCGCAACAGCCTGAAAATCATCAATGCCTATATTTTCTTTTCAAAATACACTGAATATTTTTTAGCAACAGCTCTGTGTCTGTCCTCTATCAAAGTTTATTCTGGGTCTTTCCTGGGGGACAGGTGCACCTAATGAAATCCCTTCATGCAGGCAAGGCACGATGCTATGATATAGCATTTATGGGAAAATGGGTGTACGGGTGGTGCAGGCAAGGGGACCCATGTACATGAATGTATGCTAAACTCATGAAGGCCTGGGGGTGTTATTAGACCCCCGGTGTGGAGTCCAGCCCTTCCATCCATTGATAGAAGGAGGCTGAAAAAATTATGCTTGCTGAGAGCAAACCTATTCCTGACACTTGTAAGAAGTAAATCATAGCGAAAGATACTGCTGGGTGATTAATAACAATTGAAAGCAGCAGCAATTACAGGAGGGTAAGACTGAAATGGGACTTCTGGGCTATTGACACTAATCCCTTCTACTTCAGGCAAGCATGTTCTATGTTTTCTTCTCATAATCCAGTCATTTTCCACAGTTTTTCTGCTCATAGAGCTAGAAATCTTTTTATTTCTGTCTTAATTCAGTTTCAATTTATGCACATTTCTTCTTGTGCCAATACTAATTTTTCATTTCTGGCCCATATGCTCACCCTACCAGTATGCATTGAAAAAGCAATTCTTATCCTTCTTCAGGGCTCTGTCAGACTCAGTGAGCCAATCTTTTGCAGTCCAGAGTTGCCAGAGAAGCTTTCCATTTCTTCAGTCATCCAAAGAGGCCACCTTTGCACCCAGGACAGAGTTTGATTTACTTTTCCTTACATTTGGAAGATCAGTGCAGCTATTCTAGTTGAGGTCTCACCTTCGTTTTAAAAGCATATCGGTGAAGAACAGGCATGGTGATTAAGTTTAAATAAGCAGCGAGAGCAGCCAGTTTCCCAGAGGGAAGCAACTTCGTGCAAGTGTCTTGCTGGATAACTGGAGGCAGCTGACAAATGAGGTGACTGCTACACTGTTTTCTGTGGCTTCCAGTAGAATGGTTTCTTGCCAGCTTGCCTTTTGGCAGTCTGACATGAGTAGGTTTTTTTAATGCCTAACTTGCAGGGTCTTCCTTATGTCCCTGCATCTTGGATTGACAGTTATACTGAAAAAAGAACAAACCCTTCCCCACGGCACATAATTTTTACAACTACTAGTTTGATGCTTCCAATAAAGGTACCAAGTAATACACCTTAAAATCCCCATAGTAATATTATCCTGCCTTATCTGTTTCTCTCAGATTTTTAGTACTGTGGGATATCTGCCAGGGAAGTACAATAAACACATAATAAACTGTAAGAACTGCAGGAACTGTATATACGTAGATGTACGTACGCACTTATTTAGAAATGCAATCTTTCTTTGCTTTAAATTTTAAGAATTGAAGTTCTGAAGAACTTTGGGAATAAATTTGGTCTTTTGCTCCAGAGCATCTCCTTTTATCCAAGGAGGTGGTGCGTAGCATTAGCACAGAGGATACACAACTCTGTTGCTGGAGTCTGCTCTTGAAAGAGTTTCTGCTGATGCACTCGACCCTTGTGAGGTTTTTTTAATGGAGAGGAACACTTTAAAGAAATGCTGACATTATCATTAGCCAGCAAGTGAAAGGGAGAACTGTGGTGAGGAAATAGAGGCTGCTGCTTAACTTTTCTATAACATAGGCAGGTGACAGAGTAAGTCTAATGACTGGTTTTGGTTGGCAATTTCTAATACCAAAAAGTCAAATGCCAGTTGTGTTTGAATGACAAACCAGTCATACTTGTTAAATTAGCCATACCTCCCAAGCTGGATCAAGTATATAGAGATATGACTGCCTGGACCGCAAGGCCATCTTTCTATGAGGTAAATAATGCCATTTTGAATAGTTCAATAAGAATATGAAGTGCCTTTTTTGATTGGTAGATCCCATGTTTAACTCTCATGAGTATACAAGTTATTTCATTGTACTTGGCAATGCATTAGATGTACAGCTTGTGGCTGCTGTAGTTTCTATAAGAATTCGTAGAACTGCTACATATTTGTAGATGAGTAACATGCTATTCTGCTTTCTTACACTTCAAATAAATTAAAACAGAAAGGCTAATTGATAAATGGTCTGGAGTCTAGACGCCAAGTCATTACTTAATTTGTCTAACGAACCCACCATATAGTCTGCGGCAAGATACAGTGCTTTTTGATTACTCTTCTCTACGGGGTACAACTGAACCAATTTCAGAAGGAAATGGCTCTTTTTATACAATATTGTCATCTCTACATTTGTAAACAAAGATTCTGTTGCCAGACCCATGTGATTACATTTGTTATGTGATCTCATAGATTAAGTCCTTTAACATATTATCTTATGTTGTATGTAATGTAACTGTTGAAGCTTCTGGGAGGGATGGTGAAAAGTTAAAAGCCAGAAAACACAAAGTGTTCTGGTGAAGTAAGGAATACTTTAACTACCTGGTTCATCTGTCCTTTAACCAATTTTGGTATTGATGGAAATACTCTCTTTTTTGGTGATTATCCTAATAGTTTTTAATTATAGTGCACTGAATCTGATGTTTCTAAAAATGACTTCTGTGTCATAACTTTTACATGTTATTAGGCATGTGAAGGTCTATTCCTGAAAGGAGGGGGAATACATCTTAGTGAGCAGTCTGCATGCAGTTTGGAGAGATAGGAACTGGAATTCTAAGTACTTTTCAAGTAAAGAAATTTTCAAATTTCTTTAGGTCTATTTTCCCAGCTTTTCCTTTTTGTAAAGATGGAAAGAGACCATCTCTCCTTTACTTACTAGGAGGGGAAAAAGGGTTATTCGAAGTTATTTAAAGTGAATAAAAATTAATTATTATACCAAGGATTGAAAGTCAAGAGACATCAGTTCTATTTCTAGCTTTGCGGCTGGCTCATAATTGCTCTTTGGCAAGCCATGTCATAATGTGACGCACATTTAAATGGGCTCTGCCTCCTAAAACAAGCAGTTCTTGGTCCTGTGCTACACAAGCTGTAGTGCTAGTGTCTGAAGCAGAGCCATGAACCAGATAGGGGAACTGATCAAGCTGGAAACCCACCCCCTCCTCCCCACCTGCCCCAAAAAAGTGGTGGTGGAGAAGGATGTAGGTATTTCTTCTGCCAGAACAGCTGCCTGATCCATGTCATTGTGCAACAGCTCAAACATGCCAGCAGGACACATGTCAAAATGCATCTCGTATGCCTTATCTGGAAAAAAGGGAAGAAAATATTTGAAAATATTTTCTTAAAAATATTTCTCTTTTAGATAATGTGGCTTCCTTGAACTACACAAGATTCTGGTCAAGTTAAACAATCCAAATTGTCCAGCAAAGCAAAAACTCTCTACAAAGTTTTGACCTTGAGTAGATATAAGGACTGCAATTCTCCATCAATCACTTGGTGGGATAAAAATTATGTTACTTTTAAACTACTCTGTAGTAGACAAAAATGTCCCGCTTTTAATATGCACATAATAAAAAACCCACCCAAGATGAAGGTATTACCACACATCCTGTGTGGCTAGACTATTATCTTCCAAATCATAATGAGGTATAACTGATTTTGTTGCAGTCTATTGAACTTTGGTAGTCTTTTGACTCTGGGCCTTCTGCTGAAATAAGTCAAGCCCAGAATACATAAGTGTTTCAATTGGTTACAGAAGTAATGCTGTTTGTAAGAAAATATAAGAATTTATGTTGAACTTTACTTTTTAAAATTGTAGGACAGTATTTTCCATGAATGTTTTTTCTTTAGGCTATTCTTCATCTGAGGCTCCTTTTTCTAAGCAAATTATTTTTTAAAAAAGAATACTGAAAATCTCAACAGGAAAAAAAAAAAGCAAATCTGCATGATTTTGATTCAAAAACTTTTTTTCAAGTCAGTGTGATATACCCTGTATGAAAGAAATGAGCTTCTTTTTGCAAATTGGACCTTGGATAATTGATTTTATCATGAACCTCATTCTTTATCTCCTTAAGTCACAGTTGACTATTAAAATTTTATAACAACTGTGACTCTATATTCATGGGTTACAGGTTCTACAGATGATTTCCTGTAACATGGATTTTGGACCAGTTCTGAGGAGATACAAATGAACAGTCTGTGCTGGGATACCTTAACAAGCTTTAGTTTTATATATATATGTAAAGAGAGAGAGGGGTCTTGACAATTAAATCTAGATTTTTGCGCTTTAGTTCCCATAGGTGTAAAAAAAAAAACAAACAAACCTGGAAACTGCGCAAAAGCATCAAATTCACCTTTTCTTGATAGTCATATTGAAGTGACATATTCCTGTATACAATACATAAGGGGGGTAGCCTAGCATTATCTTGTATTGAAAGCACCTTGTAATGCAGCTAAAATAGAGGCCCTCCTTCACATAATAAATAAAGCATAACAATGATCGATCTGTTCCAAACATAGCTACCAAGATGGTTAGTTCAAGTGAAAGGAGAAATCAAAGGAAATCAGTAGCATCAGCAGTAACTTAAATTCATGGGGAGCACTTAAGGTGTGGTACCTGTAAGAAAAGTTGATTAGAATCTTCCAAAAGCCCTGGGGAGAAGGGACAAGAAGCCAGGAGCAAATGAAACGTGGCAGGGAGGCACCCTGTGGGAAGGCAGAAGTCGCAAGAATGGAAAAGGCACCAGTGTGGAACGACAGTGAAAAATCACCTGGGATTTTAGTGTAAATGAGCTCTGTAACACAATAAGGTGAAAGATTGGGAGCTAAGATTTGTGAAAGCTTAAGCATTGCATCAGGGACTGTAAACCAGACAATGCTCCCACAGGTGGAAGGAGAGAATCCATGGCACTACCCTTCTTGGGGAAATACTGAAGCATGGAAAGATGAGGAAGGAAGAAGGGTTCACTGAGGATGTTCACCCTCAATATGAAAGAACTAAATAGAAATCAACCAAACAACAGAGGGTAAATCCTTGCAAAAGACTTGGATATTCATAAACATGGTCTTCTTGCATTAAGTCAGATATAAGTACCTAACTGTTAGATCCCCATTTAAATTGTGCTGCACTGAAAATGTTATTAGATAACTATTTGATGCATTTCTTTCAATATATTTGTGTCTACATCTAAATCTGCTCTACCTTTCAAATTACTTTTTTTTTTTTTCCTATGGTTCTGATGGTATTTCTATTAATCTCAGGCGGATTTGTTTTATTTATGATAACTCTGATTATAGCATGTAATGACTGCAGTCAGTCTTGTCTTCATTGTCTCTTATCCTCCCCTAAATGTATACCCTGCCAGCAATTAAGCTTCCAATTGGGAAATAAGGAGAATGTGGTTGAGACTGCATCACTGAAGTAATGAACGTATATCAAATAAACTACAGCAAAATGACAAAAAGTGTCTCTCCAAGGCCAGCAATGATAATGTTACTGGTTGTTGAGACAGGCACTGACTAAGAGAAGCCAATGGCTTTACCCATAAATGGACAAATTGATTTCTTTCTTTGGAAAGGGAATATCTTTCCAAACAACAGGGGTAAGAAGCATTCTCTGCCCGGCATCACCCTTACCATACACTGCAGGTAATAAAGTGTCTTTAAAATGTGGTTACTAACATGCATAAGGAGAGCAGGGGTACAAATTCCAACTGGCATCTGGATTATTCTGCTGTCAAACTGTTACGGCTGGTTAGCATTTGAAGATGTACTACTAGTTTGTGGTTTATTTTTAATGAAGGAATGAGCTGTGCAGCAATTCTCCATTTTTAACCAAAATTCTTCCTTCTGATGGTTTTTTTGCCTCAGTTTCCCCACCTTTGAAATACACTCGGTGGTAAAAGCTATTCCTTCAGTCAGCTGTTGTAATGGTCAGCAGCTTGTTCTTTGTTGTTTGAAGTGTAAAAGCTTTTATACCGTTTTAGACGTAATAGCACCTCAAGAGTCGTTGTCTGCAGAACAGGTTTTACTGAAGTACAACCTCACACCTCAGGAGAGGAAAGCAAAAGGTACAAAGGTGTCTTCAGCAGCATGGCAGCCTTTGCCGCTTCTGTGGTGGATCTGGCTGCTACACCCCCACAGCACGTGGTTTAAGTCTGGTCTTTAGTCATTCACTATTTCTACTGCAACTAAAATGGCCAGTATGAAAAAAATAAATTATATAAGGTTCAGTATACATTTGTCTCTATTTCCCGAAGACATTAGTTCACATGTAGCACAGCTCTGACAGGGTTTTGTTTCATTTCCCAATAGTTTCTCCTCTTTGCTGACTAGCTGGAAGGTGTCAGTGGTGTCAGGAACTCATTACAGTTTTCACAGAAAGGAGCAATGAAGTCATCTTACTTGATGTTCTTTTATATCTCTATTGCTAGTGCTAAGTTACTGCCAACAATATAGCTAAAACTGCAGTATCTGTCCTCTAATTTCAAATCTTCTATGTAGTTATTTCTTACCACTTGACTGGGCATTATTCTAAAGGTAGTTGAAATCACATTGTATGTGACAGCACGTACAGGTTTCCTTCAGCTCTGTTTTGGCAGTCAGTAATCCAGAACAGTAAAAATTTTGTTTGAATTTATCTTAAAAATTAAATCGTGTGAGATCATGGGGAAAAAATGGTAATCAAAATACCATGCTCTGAGAGCCAATTAGTTTCCTTCCTATAACTTCTAGAGGCCACAGTTGTACCCAACAGGTAGCATTTACGTGGAGTTTATCTGCTTTTATTAATATGCTCACGTAATATATAGCAAAGATTTTGTGACTTCCTGAAGGCGCCAAGACCTCTTGCAGTTGTATCTAATGAGTTAAAAAAACATTCTTGTCAGGTGCTAGAGCCAGGAAGCCTTGCACTTCACCTCCGATCTATTAAATCCATTCTGTTCATAGTAACTTTTAGGCCAGACACTGCAGTGCTAAATTACCTAGACCAAGCTGACATATTTTGGTTCTGGAATGCAGTCAGTTGTACTGGAAGACAAAGGCAACGTCTGACTGTGATCCAATGTTCGAGACTAAGTTTTCCCAAGAAAACAAGTGTGCTTAGTGGGTGTTAGAATTGGTTGGTCTCCTTGCCTTTGTGTTGATCACAGCATAGCTGTCACTGATAGCACAGCAGGTACATTGGCTCGCGTGATTACAAGACTGCTTGTAGACAAGGCAATGCTTTTATAAAACATGTTCCTGTTGGGGAAAAACTTAGAATTGATTCTTTAGCATGTGTTAAAATATAAAATAACACACGCTGTGTGTTTTGTATATGCATATGCATGACCGAGGTGGTGTCAAGAGGGCTTGTAGATGGATTTTGTTCAGTGGCTAAACAGAACCAAAATTGTCCATCTGGCACCTTTCACAATCCTGGAGGCAGCAGGCACACAAAGTGTAAACTATACAGATGAATTATCCAAGTCCAAACAGAGAAAGGAAGCATAATGCATTTAAGATTAATGCCCTTCTAGCAGCAAATTGCAATCTGTGTCCATTCAAGGCAAAGCTTCCTGGCATGTTATCTTGTCTAAGGGTCTGGTTTAGGACAAGGATAATTCTGATAAATGCAAATGAGTATTTCCCTGACTTTACAAAGGTAAATAAAAGTAGGATTAGAATTAAATGATCTTGACCTTTTTCTGCTTTGACTTTCAGAGAGGCTTACCTGAGAGGTGCTAGACTTTTAGTTCATATAAGAGGGGCAAATGATGCTATGTAAAGCAAACCGACCGTTGTACTGTCATGTATGCAACTTCTATCAGTATTTCAGTGAAGACTCCTTTTCCTGGGACCACAGAGCTCTTTTGGTTTCCTCATGCTTTGACTACTTTTCTCATGCATCTGCCTAATCCCAGGTGTCTGAGCTCCACAGTATGGTGCTTTCTGTCTCTGAAGGTCAAAATCCTCATAGTGACATCACAACTGATTTGCGTTAGACTGAGGTCACTGAACTATTAGAAGGTTTCAAGTAGAAAACACGAGGAAAAGTAAATCGACTCTTATGAAACAATGACCTCCTTCATCTCCCAAAACAACTTCAGCAGTGGGGTAAAAATAACACAAAGAAATGAAGCTGTTCCCAGGGTTTAAAACTGGTCAGACTTGCAGCTCCTGGGTCTAACAGGGTAGAAGGATGAATGCCTTCCTCCAGTTAGGATCCAGCCAGTTTATTAGGCAACTTCATACTAGAAGATTTCTAACTAGCTCCAGCTGGTCTTGAAGCATGCAAGCTTGATAGTCTTTTTTTATTATTGTGAGGTAATATAAACTGTTCTTACCAGTATGCATTTTAGTAATATTTTGCACATATTCAGCATCTTTGCTTTTAAAATCTCAGAATTGCTTAACAGAATGGAGTGAAAATTATCTCCATTTTTTTCACAGGGAAAGCTGAAGCAAGATTTTAATGACTTCTGGTGTGGCTTTTAGAGAAGCGGCACACTCATATTTTGGATTTTTGGTTTTTGTCTTTTTTCCCCCCTGTTCTTTTTTTACTCCTGTACTGGAAAGCCATTCCGGAGGTAGTGATGCAAGGCCTGGGTGCAGGAGGTTGCTTAGTAATCCTTCGTTCACTGTGAAGCTCTGCATAAGATTTTGGGTTGTGTATGCTTTGACCTTGAACCCTGGAAGAGAGAGCTTTCTGTTATTTGATGACAAATTACATGACAAAGATGATGGAGTCACGCGGCAGGGAAACGGTCACAGATCACTTTTATGCAGAAATGTGCTGAGAAGTGTCTCTCTGGACATGCTGTCTTCTAACAGAAAGATCTCGTGTAGGGAGGCAGTAAAGCGAGTCTGGTTGCACTGGATGTCTTGGACTTATGCTGAAGGACTGCTTGGGAATGATGCAGGAAGTGAGATAGGAGCCTAACACAGAGGTGTGCTCGTATATCCTTTTAGTCCCTCTATTTCCTGTCCTAGTTGAGTTAATGTTTTTGTGTGGCCATGTTTACATGTTGGAAACAATGATTGCTCACAGCCATCACTTTACAGTGAGCTCACTTGGCTGCATAAGGAATTTGTCCAAAAATGCATGTCAGCACTCTGGCCCTTTGAACGCACTATTTCTGTCTCATAAAAAGCATCCGCTTCATGCATCCCTGTGGAGGTGAACCGAAAGGTTGGGGTGATACAAGGGGGCGTGTGGGGAGGAGTGAGTCCCTGTGGCAGCAAACCATGAAGATCTCTCAGTGAGGAGGTACCACAGGGAGAGTGAGTGTGCAAAATGGGGAAGGAGGCTGAACAGCCTACAGATGACATGTGTGGTTTGATAATAGGGGGGTTGAGATTGACAGCCTGATATGACAGACTGATTTTCAGATACCTTGTGATTTACTGTATGGTATGGTTTGTTACAAGGGGAAAACCTTGTCTGTCTATCCTAAATTACAGTTAACTTCTGCTGTGAGCTTCCCAGTTCTTGAACGAGCTTCCAGTCCTCTGTTGACACTCTTTAAAAAGTTAGCATTGGTAATACTGTCCCAGAAAACAAATACAGCCAAAGGAAATAAAGTAATTTTATGATCAGAGGAGTCTAGCAAGTATGAAGTGTAGCAGCACACGGTAACTCTTTCTCAGATTTGCAAAAAGGATTGTTAAAACCCTTGGAGTCCAAGTTCAGTCCAGCCGAACTCAAAGCATTTCCATCCCAAACAGGGACAGTGACACTTCCTTACCTCTCAGGCTAAATCCAGTCAGTAGCATTATGCAGTCAGATGCTGTCATACATGTGCTATACAGATCTCTGAGAAGTAGGAAAAGCTGCATATAGCACTTCATATATTATTTCTCTTTATTATGCTGCTAATATAAAGCTCCTAATCTACCACTACATCTATATGCAAAAGTAGTTGAGAAATATTTGTTCAAAAATTTACCTTTTCAAGGGATATCAACTCTTCTATCAAAAAAGTGGAAAAGATCTGGCATTTGGTTGAGCAGATCCTGGTTTACTTTTTTTCATTATGTATCTGTGATTTGCTGCTGTGTGAACAATGGCAACCAGGGAGCATTAGTTGGGGCTGGCTTGGCAGTATTTGTCAGTACTGAGACTATTTTAAAGAACATGTGAACTTAAGTAAAGTCTCAAGTTTCATGTATTAGATGGAAACAGTGTTGGTTTTTTGTGTAATGTATGATTTTAAAACCTAAACTACTTTGGGCTGCCCTACACAAAGAAATATCAGCAGTCTAGCCTATGCTTTGAATTTTATTTCAAGATGTATTGAGAATGCTGCAGTAACAGCAAACACAGCATATGCATTTCAGTGTTTAAGGAGAACTTCTGCAGAAAAGACGAGATGGGGAAAACTTGTTTCTTCTGAAGGCTGGAGATGCCTGAGCAATAAATTTTTCAATGAAAGGTGCTGAGCACCCGTCCATGTTGATACAGTTGGGAAGAGCCACACTTCAGCACTTCCAGTGGCATGAGAAAGTCTGACAGAGGCAATGGGCAAAGTTCAAGAAATACTGTGGGAGCCTGGAGAGGCTGATATATATATATATCTATATATATATATATATCTATATATATATATATAGATATATATCTATCTGATATGTATTCTGTCTGGTTCAGTGATGTTTAAGATGATAATTGGGGGGGG
>NW_020799116.1:22142195-22170378 GCF_003259725.1 Athene cunicularia | reverse complement strand
GGGGGGGGAGGGAGGATGAAGAATCATGAGTAGAATTCTGATTAGAAGATAAAATAGTTTCTGCTTAGGCATAAAAGTTGTGTTACAGTATTTTGTTGCTTATGCATCAGTGGTATTGTTTCACATTTCGAGTTAGAAGTTGGTAATACACCTAATATACCCCATTTGGGGCTGAGAAGTATAGGAGTTGAATATTCCCTGAGAATTAGTATCCAGTTTAGAAAGTGATTTAGTTCTGGGAAAGCACACATAGCATCATCATTTTTATACAGCCTAGCATCTGGTGCTTTAAGCTGTCTGATACCTCTTGTAAGGCTGAAAAGGGCACTGACCTTGCAGTGAGATTGCTTACTAGCCAGAACTGCCACAGAGCTGTGGTATGTCTCAGGGTACATTCGGGTATGAAAGCTGCTGAGCAGAAGCTACGAGGTCCGGCCCATCACAGCGACGTTAGGTAAATTTGCTGATCAGTACAGTATATCAGTCAGCGAAGAGCCCTGCACTTCCCGGCTCCACAACGAGGCACTGACCCAGCTTCATCCTCCTGTAGGACCAGCTAGCTCTTTTTATATTATTGCTGCACATCCACTGCAAAGGGAAACTGTAACAGCTCCACCTGGATGTTTGATTTTATTTATTCATGGCCCGTGGAACAATGAAGTCAGAGGTAGGTGAATGATGCAGTGCAGGAAGTTGCTGCAGCAGTAGCTTCGCTACGGAGATGATGATTTCATGTATCAGGCTAACGGTGGAGGAAAATATTAATAAATTCTGTTTGTGCATGTATCGGGCAGGGGGTGAGGCAAACCAAGGCTTTTTAGGTGCAGCAGATGACATTTTCTAATTATATAGCTTTCTATTATGCCTGAAGTAGTCATGTACAAAGGTTTTGCTTGCCTTAAAATGTTAGAAAACCAGTCTTTGCAAGGCAAAGGTATCTATTTAACTTGCTAGATTTAATGGAATGTCACGTTTCATTCTTATAAATGCATATCAAGTTCTCAGCAGAAAAATAAGCATGTTAATCATTGTAGCTGATGTACTGTGTTATGTAGATTGCTAGCATTGATTCTAGGCTGTAGGTTCCGGTTTCTTATTTGCATTTAGTCAATTAAGCCGGTGCCCACCCTGAATCCCTTCTGGTGAATTTCTGTTGATTTTGTTGCTCAACGTATTTATTCTTCTTTGTGTATCTGCTTTTTAATAAATCATCGGAACAATAAACAGTCCTACAGCAGAGGGAGCAGAATGTTTCAGGAAGCAAAATCCTTCTGTTAAATCACATGCAATCTATGCAGTTGTTAAGGAGGGCTTTTCATGCAAACCATGTGTTGGGGTTTTTAAAAACCCAGTCTCATGTCTGTCTTGGATGTCGGGCTGTGGTGGATACATAGGACAGACATGTAAGCAGATTGTTAACAGAGGTCCCAAAGCACAGCTCTGGGGCTGGCCTGTGTCTATAGGTGGTGTGTGATTATGTAATGGATAGCTGGAGCCTGTGGGTGAAGTGGCTGAGAGTTTGGGGAATTAGGTTTTTTGGTATCTCTTAGTATATGTAATGCATTTCTTGTGCTTAATATTTTTTTTAAAAACATTTTTAATGCCTGTAAATGTCGTTGGATTTAAAAGATACTAGATTAATGATAGCAGACTAATATATTTTTATTTTAATGGGTTATTAATTGTTGATATTTTTTCCAAGTACCAGTTACTTTATACTGCTTTAGATTTGGTTTGACTGTGTTCTATCAAAGCTGCTGAATGGTTAGAACAAACAAAACAGAAATCAGAGCTGCCACCAGCACCCAGGGCAGGAAGTTGTGAGATTTCCATTTAAAAAACAAAGCTCTTGTATGTGTTGCTCGTCAAAAAGTTAGTGCTTTTAGTCTTTACACAGTAGTTTGTTCTGGAGGTAGTTGTCTTATGGGTCTTTTAATGTCTACGTACAGTTGGAAGTATAGGAATGAAAAATACCCTCAAGTCATAAGGCTAGTTAAAGTTAAAATTCATAGCCAGGTTGCTGGTTTATGTGAATATTTATAAACAGAATGAAAAATACCTTGGCTTATCATATGCTCATTGATATAAATGTCAGCTACAGAACAGCTAGGAATGATACAAAACCTGTAAATTTGGACCTAAATTTTGTATGCTTGTGAAGGGCCACTGGTCAACAGGAGGATCACATGAGGCTGACATCTAAATACGGAATTTCTTTAAGCAGACTGAGAGATGTCAGTAGCATTACATCAGTGGATTAAAGGGTATTTGGGGGTGAGAGCTTTGTCACTTTGAGAAGGTCACAAGCTGAGAAACTCAGCTTGGCTTCCTGTTAAGTCCAAACCATCCTGTTTCCCCCAGTGCTTTGCCATGCCCAGTGTATAGCCCAGCACAGCCAGGGAGGGATGTGGGGCACGTCTCTCTTCACCTGTCAGTGCAGTGCATGGGAAAGTGTCTGCCAGGGTATGTGCTGGGCTCCTGATTACTGTGCTGCTCATCCTGGGGCAAGTGCAACTTCCTTGGGTCTGGCCACCAAATGAGAAACTCTGTTTCGTGCTTCTTTTTAAGTGCTTGAGGAAGAGAAAATAACTATTGAATATTACAAAAAATTACTTTTTCTTTCACTAAATTATCCTTTGGTTTTAAACATGGTACTATTTAAAAGCAATAATCTAGGGTTTTTTCCCTAATTATTTTTTCTGAAATAAATAAAACATTTTTTTCTCAATTAAATTAGAATAAACGATACTGTTTTGCAGCTTAGGAAAAAAAATAGGTCCTGAATTTATAAATGCATTGCTTCATTAGAACTGAAGTATTTGTGCTCATAGTTATAGACATGATTACATATTTGAAGATCCATGACCTTTCACATGCATGTTTTTGCTTTTACAGTAACCTGGATAGTAAGGATTGTGAATGTTGGATGTAGAAGTTTAGTATTCGGTACACAAGGTGAGGGGGGGACCTTGGGGGACTTAAGTCCTTCTTGATGAAATCATTATTTTTATAGAGTGTAGAGAGACGGGGCATTTCTCATTACTAGTCAAGGCATGCTCTTTTTGCCAAAGCAACTCCAGTAAAAAGTGAATGGCCCCCATGCTGAACAGCAGTAAAGCAATAAAACCCTTAATTTACATATACACAGTTGCCAGTTTGAAACAGTGTTCATGAAGGGCAAACAGTGCATCAGCAACTGCCTGAAGTTGGAGCACTTTTTCACTACTCTATCAATAAATTTAGATATATTTTAAAAATGTAAATAATACTAGTTTTGCTTTAATGTGCAGGCGGTGCATTGCTAGTTTGCTGCAGTACTGAGTGGTGTATTAGGCTGTTCAGCATCGCTGATGTTCTCCTACGCTCTCGTGCTGCTTTGGAACAAAGGATGCTCAGGCTGGGGGCAACGCTGTCAATGAGGCCGGTGTAATGAAGCAAGGGAAAGGGTGTTTTCTAGCATATACCAGTAGTTAGCTGGGGGCATTGTATGGACAGCCATAATTTTTTTAAGACTCTTCCCTGTAAATTGCAACACTGTCACAGTAAGAAATGCATCCTAAGTGTGGACAACCGGGAGTTTCAGTGTACGTGGAGGGAGCTCTGAGTTTAAATAGGTAAATTCTGCAATTGTAATGTTGATCTCCCAATACTTTGACAGTACCGCTTCCTCAGTGCTTAGTCTTCAGAGTACTTAAAGGCTTCCAAAGGAAATTCACATTTTCCAGGAGAGAATTTTTATTAAGGAAAAAACAGCTGCAGGCAAGTTGGATCCTGTTTTGAGATCTCTCCCAAGCAGAAGCCACTGCATTTGTTAGAGGGTACTCCTTCAGAAGCAGAAACTTTTTTTTGCCAGGTTATCAGGTTATCAGAAGGTTATCAGGTGCTGTCTCTGCCTACTGGAAAATTAAATCACCTCCTGAACCACAAAAAGGGAGATGAAAGGGGGGGGGGGAAGGCTTTTTTTAAAAACACTTGCTTTTCAGCAAGACAAAACTAGACGACTGTGCCTCTTATGAGAAACAGCATAGCTGGCTACTTCCTCAAACAGCTACATTTGCCAAAGGGAAAAATCCTGCTGAAATTCCGTTCAGTCCAGCTCCTCTTTCTTTTAGGTCTCTGAAAAAAAAATCACAGGCCTTATACATGTGAAGAGTGAGCAGCCTCAAGTTTAGAAAATGTCTTCGCCACTTTATTAGAAAGCTTAGTTCTCTAATGTGATCAGTGTGAACATGTACCAGGAGGAGGCTATCCAAGGTTTTTTCAAAACCAGTATTAGTAGCATCTTGGAATAGGAAGTGCTAATTTGGGTGCTGACAGTTGCTACTCGGTGTAGTAGCATTCAGAAGTACATGACTAAGGTGTGGTTTGGAGAAGAGGGACAAGAGCCGAGTCTGCTGCCTTTTGTTATAATTTTTTCTGTTGTGATAGCTGATAGATGTTCGTCTTAGTTGCAATGAGAGCTCCTTCATATTTAGTGTCAGGAATGAGGTGCCTGTGCCATAACCTTAAGGAAACTGAATTTCATGGACTCTGCATCAGTTCCTTAATGAAGCTAGGTTTATGGGATGTGGGGTTTTTTGTTTTGTTCCACAAAAATGTAAATAAATGAATTAAATCAGAAATACTTAACTTTTCATCTCCAGGTGATTTTTTCTAAACACTTACTGATTTATATGCACAGCACAGATGCAAGTGTCTTCATTTTTCCAGATGGAAAGACTGAGGGAGAGGAAGGGAGAGAACGGTTTGTTCAGCTGCAGAGGAAAGTTGATATTAGAGGCAGAGTTAGATTCTAGAAATCTTCATTCCCAATGCTGTGCTCTCACAACTGCCTAGGAGCATTAGACAGTATCTATTTCAAGTGCTTGAACAATGAAATAGAGAAATAATTTTTTTAAAATGTGATTTTGTGTGTTTGTGTACATGCTGTGTTCAGCAAATATTTTTAGCTCTTTCCAGTGAAACCACATCTCCAAGAGAGTTACACTCATACATTACAGCATAACTGACTGCATCCCACTTTTTACTTCTACGTGTTATTAAAATGCAGGGGAAACAGCTGGACTGCCTTGAACTTTTAATAATGAGCACAGCAATCAAAATAGCGGAAACAACTAATATTTGCAGACAAACAGAAAAAGGAAACTCATGAAAATGTATTTCCTAGTCTTTCCAGTTTTCCTAAGTGTTAGTGCAATGCTGAAGTCCACTTTGCAGATACAGAAAGCATCAGCTGAACAACAGCTAAGCAGCACAATTATAATGCAATTATATTGGAGGACAAAAGGGAGAAAACCCAACTTCTTGGGAGGTGAGGGGTTGATTATGATGACCTGTTCAGGCTTGAGGCAGATAGTTTGGTACTGATGTTGTGCACTCCAACAGTATTTTCCTAAGATTTAAGCCAAGAATAGAATCAATTGAGGCAGTCTTCAGTGCAGCAATCAGCAGAGGAAAACGTAGGGATCAAAGAATGTAGCTTGAGAAAATGGCCTGTTGTGGTGTCATGCATTTATTATGTTACTCAGAGTGTGCCATAAAGAGTGTTGGTTCAGCTGCGTGCCCCTTCCACAGAGCTTCATCCAGAGAATATTCTTGGATTCAGTTCCAAAAAGGGGGGAAAAAAATATATATTGCCTTTTTAGACACTGCTCTCTTTTTCCTTGTTTGATAACTGCTGCCAAAGTAGGCTGGCCTCAGATGTGTTTCTTTCCAGTGAAGGGCCGAAGGAAAATATTTCCTGGTAATAAGACCTTACTATGGTTGGATACTATCTGTAGGACATGTTAGTATAACTGTGATGTTTTTTTATCTCTTGATTAACATGATGAATAGACTAATGGAAAAATAAAACACCACTGCATTATCAGTAACAGAACTGATGTGATGGGAAATGGAGGGGGGAGAGTGACACCCTATTTAAGCATCTGAGCATAAGGCATTTGTATCCCATAGAACAGCTTATCTGTGCCATTATGCTCTTAAATCAGTGGCACACATGAATTTCAAAAGCAGTGCTTGGGGATCGGAATGATAGTAACATTAGCCTGCTAACAGAAGTATGGAAAGCTGGGTGGAAAGGAAATAAGCCAAAGAAAATAATTGCACAGTTAAATTTCACTCGGCTGTCCTTTCCTCCTTCCTTCCCTTCCTGTTTGTGTGTTACTTTGAGTCCTGTTGTCATGGGAGTCCGCTGTCATACCATTTGTTGTGTCACTTCATCCCAGCCCAGAGCTTGCCCTGAACTTTATGGTTTACCAGTACTGCTTGCTTGGCTGCTCTGTTAATCTCTTCACACTACAGCACACTTCAGAAATGTTTGTTCTCTCCGCCCAGCAGAACACACAAGTGCAATCCAGTGTGCGAGTTCACCCCCCGAACAGCGCAACTGCTGCTCTCCAGCCGGGCACCAGGAGCAACCTTTGCGCCACCTGGCAGCCCTGCTGCCTGCCAAGCTCCGCAAAGGGACCCAGAAAAAAGTGCCTCGTGAGGGATGGCTTACCTTTCGAGTGAGGACAAGGAAGGTTTGTGTAGTAGGGAGAGGAGCCCTCGCGCAGGTGTGTGCTGCGGGCTCCGGGTCTGGAGCCAGCTCCTCAGGTGGGATCAGCTACTGCCAGGTGTGGAGCTGCAGAGCGAGGAGCTCGCTTCACGCAGATGACCACGCCATGTTCAACTGTCAGCCCAGCAACATTTATGAGCACAGAACTCACATTCCAAACATTTCTGAAGTAGATAGCAGGACGGAGAAGGTACAGAAATGCAGAGGACTTTGTTTCTTTGCAAATGTTTGCTTATGCATTCAGCGGTCTGAAAGGGCTGGGGTTGATGTATTCTCCCAGGTTCCACAGCAGACAGTTACACTCTGGTTGTAGCTAGAAGCGAGCCCAGACCACATGCCTGCACCCTCCTGCCTCAAGCCTTTATAGAAGCTAGAGCCTATATTTTGTTCTTGTCCTCATTTCTGCAGGGGACTGAACAAAAGCCCATCTTTCCGGTTTAGCCTGCGCACCCACTCTTTTTTTTTTTTTTTTTAAAGATAAGGAAACCTGCAGAGGAGATTTATGTGCAACTTCAGTTTTGGTCCAGAGCTCAGACTTCAGTGGAAGTGAATGAAGTAGCTGTCAGCTGTAAGAAAATACGAAGTATTAGTATGCAAAAGGAGCAAAACCCAAGCAATTCACATTGCTACTGAGGTTTCTGCATCCTAGCACAAGCTGTTTGCTACAGCAGTGTCAGATCTAGGAAGTCTGAAATAACGCAAGATGCCTAGTGTGCATGTTTGCATATCAATACCAGAAGTGTTTTCTAGCTTGCATCTGACGCATAACATAACTCGTGCTTGAGGTCAGGAGCAACATCAGAGTTTGAAACACTTGTGCATGCAGTTAGTCCTTATGTTTGCTTTGCATCTTTCTTCTCTTGCAAGCTCCCATTATTTGTCAGAACACTAGATCTTCCATACAATCTTCTGGGTACTGTTAAATCATCCTTCTGTATATTCTTCTGCTCAGAATATCTGATCTAAATAGCTTTGCCCACTGCAAAAAATTTCAGCACCCAGCAAAATGTCCCAGCTGCTTCTGCCTAGATAAGCAGGTTCCTGGAAGCCAAACAGGGCTTCTTGAAGAAATCCACTTTGTGAACTAATCAGCAAATGAGTGGAATTTTTGTTTATTTAGCCTTTTATTTTAATCAGATTGTGAACAACCAAGTTTGTCTTTTTATCCGGTCTCCCTAGTGTACTTGTGTGCATGTTCTCAGGCCTGGCATTATTAAATGTTTTACAAGCTTGGACAAAGAGCCTGTCTCATCATTCCTGAGAGTGTAAACTGCAGGGTACAGTGGACGTATGACATTGGAGATATGCAGAAAGTTGACTTTTATTTGTTTATTTGTTTCAGTTTGAAAACTACTTTTCTATAAAAGGGAAAGCACCATTCAAAACCAAGATTAACACAATATCAATATGTACATTTCTGAAGGATATCCTTTAGTGAATATTGTAAGATCCTTCAGGTCTCAAGTTTGATATTAGAGTAGGACAAACTATGATGAAAGAGTTTCACTCACTAAATGAAATCTGGAGAAGTGAGCTTTGATTTATCATTATGGTGCTGCTCTGTCTCCTTTATTTGTTGCTCAGACTTCAATAAATAAAACTGCATATAATGTTTATTTCCTGGATTGACTAATGTCTTGACTGAACCATAGAAGATTGGCTCTCTGATCAAAACAGAGCTGAATCACACTTTCAGCTGACTGATGTTCTGGAGAACACAAAGCAGTCCGTAGGCACTACAGATGCCATGGTAAGAACATGGTCACAAGAAAAGAAAACCAAACCCTGGTGAAAAGAAACAATATCTGCTGGTAGCCAAATGTGACCTGACCAAATTGCATCTTGGACAGAGGTTTTATTCTTTTGTTTGCTTGTGATCACAGAATTGTGCCATTTAATAGATTTTTTTTTCAGTTGATTTTTTTTTGAAAAAAAATAAAAGAAGTGTGGGTATTTGAACAATCTAGGAAAAGTGAGCCACCTTCATAGGGTATGTTTACCCAGTCTTTTAAAATGTTCACTTCCTCTGACATTTTTATTTATCTTGGCACATAAATACTAAGTCAAGCTGTTTCCCCTTTCCTGAGCTCAGTGTTTTTAAAGGAAGCTAATGTTCAGTCTTGCTAAAGAATTTCAGGCAACTTGATAGAAGGACTGTGAATAAGAACGATGCCATCTTGCAAGAATGTCCTCCCAGATTTTCTGGTTCTCATAACAAATTAAAGAAATCTTGGCTCAGAAAGACCATGTGATACCAATGCTGCAAGTCTTAGCCAATTCTGGATAATATGATTACAGAAATAGTTTGAATGTTAGCCTATGTGCAGTAAATAAATGATCTTATTATATGATTTTTCTTACTCTAAACCCATCTAGAATGGATAAAACAGCATTTCTAAGCACTTCACAAGGCCTGCAATTTAAGTGGAGATTTCTTAGCAGCCTTTAAAGCATTTGAATTACTGTATAATGATATTGTGTCATCTCTTAGCAAGGCTCACACTCAACACTTCTATACACAATAGAAATTAAAATGGAATAGAATAAATTATGTCTCTCATTCATGGACTGTCTAGTGATTGTCTGGGTGCTTTATATTAGATATAGTCATGTCTAATAGAGCTTGGTTACTTGGACAACAAACTGTAAAATGTGTAATAGTAGGTCAGATGTGGTATATCAAATATTAACTATTTTCATATAGGTTTTTGGGGTTTTTTAAAAGTACGTGCATCTAAGATGATAGGCACAGTTTGGGGTTTATTCTTTTTCTGTGCTTTAGCATATTGAAAAAAATAGGCTTTTTTACTATAAGTATGTAGTTCATTGGGTGAAAAAATATTTGACGTTCAAAAACATTTTCCTAAAAGATTCTTAAACCTCATGAATATAGATATGATAATTTGGGCGTCATCTGCACATGTGCCATTTTCATGGTCTCAGAAGATCCTTTGTTGGTCTCAGTTTTTCAGCAGTAGATTAGCTTTGTTGGTCTCAGTTTTTCAGCAGTAGATTAGCTTTCTGGGGAGCTGAGTGTTCTGTTCTCCCCATCACTGTACCTGAGTAAAATTCATTGTGATTATACCAGCAAATACAAGCAAAAACTATCACATGCAGTTACCTTTTTTTCAGGGGGCAATGATGAGGTTACTGAGGGACATAGGAGAAAAAAATACATTCTAATATGTAGCTCATATGTAGAACCAGTTTTCTTTGTACTTGCCTGCATGGAGACCCCAGTGTCTTGAGCTTATGTCTATCAGTTCCTGGGTTGAAAGATGTTTTCTCTTCCCCAGGTTTGAGCTGTTACTTCATATTACTTCATGACTTCTCTCACCTTAGACTTTTAGAATTGAGTTCAGTGTGCCTGATTCTTCCCTTGAAGATGTTGTCTGTCTCTTTTTATGGTATCAAGGATAGGCTCAACCATAGATCGCACTACAAGGGAAAAGCAAAACGTTGAGAAAAATACTAAGTAGTTTATTGCTAGCACTGGTTTGAACTTCATCCCTGCTGCTGTGTTAAGGCAGTTGCGGAGCAGTAGCTGAATGCACATCCTTCCATGTCTCACCGTAAGCATCACGGGTTCCTGGGTACACCCAGAGGTAGCTACAGCACCCGTGTAGGTGGGTAGAAGTTTCTGCTGGTCTCTCTGTTTAGAACAGTAACTGGGTGTACATTTGTTTCTCACACAACCCATATTGAGTTTGAGGTGTGGGAAATGAAAAATGAGGCTGCTGCATGTACTTTGTAGCTCAAAACGGTACAGAAAACAAGGAAGTGTATCTAAGTGGAGAAATGTTCATACTTTTAGAGCAAATACAGTAGGCTTTTCTTTCAGAATCTTTGTTAGCCAGCCAACCTGCAACCTTGATTCGTTGCTTTGTACAAGCGGCTGATGAGTACAATCTTTGGCCTAGCAGTGATGGTGTTCAATGAAACTTGCTGCAGAAAGTACCGTATACCATGGATGGTACCAGCCAGCGTGTGAGGTAGTTACGGTGGCTGAAAAAAGTTTCTGTCTGCTTACTATGTACTGAGCATCTCTACTTCTGGGACACACTTAGGGTACCTTACTGGCAAAAGTGTGCTGTTAGAAAAAGGAGGAGAAACTGTGGGTGTGTTTGATCTAGAGGTCAGTTCATCAAATAAGCTAATCTAATGTCCTTAAGCCATCAGATACAATCTATCAGGAAATGCTAAAGTTAAGCACTCCTTCAGGAAGGGGAATTTAGACTTGCTGTGTGATATTTTGTGGTTTGTACCACTGAATGTATTGTGTGAGCAGTCTAAATATTAACAATAGTGAAGCTCTGAGGTGATGTGGTTGTCTTCTCCCACACTTATCTAGATCTCTTAAATGTACATGCATGATCTCTCACAGCTAAAATTTGATGTGTTTCAATTCCTTCAGTTCCTAGAAGAAAAAATGTCTGCCTGTTTTCCTGCATCTGAAACATTTAATGAGAGGGCTTGCCTTGCCTGATTGTGCTTGTCAAAGCACTATTTCACTACCGATAGAGACACTAATTTGTGACTTTGTCCTGTCAGCGCTGAGCAGAGACTGCCTCTTATTAGTAATATAAAAGAAATAAAGGCTTGTGAGCATGAAGTGAAATGAAAATATTCAAGAGACTTAATACCAAACTATTCAGCACTTCCTGAGAATTGTGCTAACTTTGGTTTAGTTCTGACGGGTACTCTAATCTGGAAGCATTCTAGAGAATCAGAACTAATGGAAATTAATATTTTAATTGATTTATTCAGTTGTGCAGAAATAACTAGATGGTCTCTGTTCCCTAAATAAGAATAGAAAAATCTGTGACCAACAGCAGTTCTGTTCAAGATGATTGGATCGCTGCAAAGAGCCTTCTTTCTTTAAATAGCCATCCTATTAGCTGAAGAATGGTAGAACAGCTCTGGAAGGCATTTCTGTGACATTAAATTATGGCTGTGCAGTATCTTAACTCCCATCTCTGAATCTGACCTTCATCTGCCAAATTCTGACAATCCCAACTTGAGAAACCCTTGCCCAGTCCTGAGTGAGATCAAGTCTGGCCAGCTGAGATACTTTAGATAATGACTTCTGGGACCAGGCCTTACTGATCTAGAAATAGAGAGCAAGTTTCCTCTCCCCAGATAGCTGGTGGGACTGTGCATAACTACATCGTGAAGCAGTATAGCTACAGCAGTGCAGCTTTTGAATACGGGTATGTTTTTATGTCTGTGTGGCCAGAGTTGTGTGAAGTCCTTATGGGCCAGAAACCACAAAGGCTACTTTCTGTTGAACAGGCACTTTAATTGTGCAAACATGTCTGTCTTTCAAGTTGAAATACTTCAGTGATGTTCTTCCGAAGCACAGCAGCTAGGGTGCTAAACCGTACTAGCTCTGAGACAATCTCGGAGAGAACGTGGTCAGCAAGAGTCACACAGACCTCACCGAGGGAGATGGAACTGCAGCCTTTCAGCAGAGACTTCATGTGATGTTCTACACGAGGGCAAATCATCTCACTTCATTTGCAGAGCTGACTCCTACACTAAACAATTAATTTTAAACCAGCGTTTACCTTCCACCCCCAAATGACATAGTTGCATTGTCAGCATGGAGGAACCACCAGGCAGTTTCTCTTAAGTGTAGTATAAATTTTAGCTCCTGATGTATGCTTTGCTATAGATGCTTGCCAAGACTCTTTTTATAACAATTAAGAAGGGTTTCTTTGAGTAAAAATATCCATGTTGTTTGGCTGCCAGATCACTGCATATTTCTGGACCTTTAAATTAAGAGAAAGGAACTTTTGGTTTGAATAACATATATATGTCTTAATATGGAGTTCTTCTGAAGCAAGACTTTACAGAGCAGATTTGATCCCTCTCACTAAGGTTCTAGAAACCATCCCCAAACACTGTAACATCCTTAGAGGGCCCAGAATGCATTTTTCTAGTAACTAAAGGTATTTTCATTTTTTATCAGAAGATAAATATTTAACTGGAGTATGAGGAAATATATTTTCAATATTCATAAAATGACCCAAACAACTGCTTATTTTTATTTCCAAAACAGGGTGGAGTAGTGAGTTTTGTGGTTGAGATCACCACCACCAAGAGATATGACCTATTGGCTGTATGTTAAGTGGTGATGTAATCCTAATTTAGTGTTCATCATTTTTTTAATTCTACAAATTTAGAACAGAATTCTCAGAGTATTTTTTTTTCTTGCAGTCTCAGCACATAGATTTCTTATTAGCTTGTGCAAAACATCTGCAATTAAAATTCCCTCCTGAATATGAACAATTTTGTCTTGGCCTGGTTGCATCTCTAAGCTTCTGAACCTCTCCCAGACATTCTGATGATGAATACAAATTATTTCATGCTTTTATTTTTCAGAATATTAAAGAACAGAAACAAGAGAGAGAGTTTAAATTGGAATATAATTGGTTCTTTTGTGGGTCTACAATAATTAAATGTGCATATATGGACAGGCAGTCAAGACAACAGCGTTCTTACTCACTGAAAGCTTAACCATTGCTTTACTTCAGAGGAAACGGCTACTAAAATTTGCAGCAGCGCCCATTTTATTGCTAGCACTGTGAAATTCTCCTCAATATAGTTTACTTCAGCTATGGCCCTGAACTGTCATTTGCAATAGGACTAAAATGCCACCTTACATGTTTTTCCTAGAGCAAGCTGGCGTTCCATGACAGCTGAATGTGAAGTCGCCTGATGTAATTACTATGAGGAGTAATAGAGAATAGACATTTCGAGTGTCTAAGGAAATGCTGTATTCTGAAAGCTTACATATTTGGTTGACTTCTGGCAGCAGATTCTTCCTGTCAGCAAATCTGAGGAATGCCTTTACCACACTCTGTTGCTTGGCGAGGATTAAGCACAAAGTGTCCAACTGAACAAAACTAATCCTCAGGACTGCACTGAATGAACTATTTGTAGGCCTGTTGCATAATAAGTTCAAGAAGACCGCCTGGCTTGGAGGAGTCCTTTCAAAATACCTTTTTGAAAAGGCTCTAGCAGCCCAGCATCATAGGCAGCCTCTTTAGTCAGGTTAAATAAAGTGATTCATAAGCACTCGTGTTAGACTTGGAGTGTGCCACAGTGGATTTAGTATGTGTTTGCGTTTGCTTTTGGACACCCAGGCACCAGAGCTCTACATCTCCCAATTCGTATGAATCTGTCTGTTTGGGTTGTGACTTCAAGACAGAAGGGTTTCCAGTTTTTGTTCCCGATTTCTGAAATTACTGCAGGCTCTGTTGGGTGGAGATAAACTTTGGCAACTGCTTTCGCCATGGAGGAGCTTGAATTCTTGCAGCTATACAAACGTGGAGCAGCTGTCCCACATTGCCAAGGCACTGTTGCTGCTGTCGAGAGGGAAGTGCTGCAGCCCTGTGCAAATGAAATGGTCACCGTCTTTCATGAGCTGGGACCTCAGCTCGTGACAGGTAGCTGAATTCTCCCTCTTCCCCCTTCCTTGGCATCGTAAAATATAGAGCAGGTGTAGAGAAGAAAGAAGGTCCAAGAAAGACTTCTGAGGCAGAGCTGTAACCTTTCTTCCCCTATATTATGAGCTGGCTCCCACAGTTTATTTCATGGGGGAGGGATGGAGGGTCAAGGCAAAGAATAGAAGAGATTTCAGTTTTACTCAAGTTGGCTCTTTGCTGAATGGGCTGACATGTGGCAATGCCCACATTCAAAACCATCTGGTCCTTACTATGGTGGACTATAAAAACAGGAGTATATCCTAGGCAGAATATCACAAAGCAAGCTAAGCAGTATCACAATGGGGACTGAGCAGTTTTATTGTTCCTTCCAGAAAGCGACACAATTTTTATTCTAGCCTATATATCCACACTGTGTAAATAAATTTGAGGTGAGGGTTTTTAAGTGCATTTTTACAGCTTGTTTTGGAGATAATGGAAGCAGATTACCAGTATAAAACTGCTACAGGAAGGGGGACATATTACCATAGGAAACTTGATCTGAAGATAAATGTGACCTGGAGTAATGGCAGCCTTATAGCCTATGGAAGAACAGTTGATAAAGATGAGGAGCTATTGAGAGATGGAAGATACTCATGAATATACACATGGGGTAAAAATTTAGCATAAGTACATTTCTAAAAATAGCCAAACAGTCCCCTGCAGCATGTGGCCTGAAACAGGAAGATACAACACAAATTGTGGAGCTTGGTTATCTTGTAAATTATTTCTCTCTTTCTATGATCATTCATAGGACATAACTGTTTACAGAGTGCAGAGCAGCATTTTGGGCACCTGCTTAACTGAAAATTCAGAAGGAAATGTTTTTCCTTTGGAATTCATTGAAGAACACCTTTCAGCTGTTGTAAGGACACTATTTCACATGCTGCTCTCAAGTCAATTGTAGCATAATTTAAAAATATGTTTGCGTCCACCCTGTACTGCTGTCTCATTTGCCTCACCCTTGGGGTTTGAGAGCAAGTAATTCTGCAGAGCTAAAAACCACCCCATATTATGCATGTCTGCAAAATTATATGTACACACATAAAGTCAGGGGACTAAAATACTGGTTTCAAGAGGAAATTAATCAATAAAGGTTTATTTACTCTTTAAAGATTTAAGAATAACACCATGGGCAGTTCAGGGCCAAGAAGACTCCCCATAGCTCCAGCAGTTTCTAGACCCCAGAGTAAACACTACAGCATTTTGTATTGTGATGAAGTGACTAGAGCAAAATAGCCAGCTGGATTGGGGGCATGAATAATGCATCATCTCATAAATACAGTCTTAATATTCTACAATGAATGTATTTGTTAAAACACCATTCCTCCCTATTTCAGTTCTTCTGTTTATGAAATAAGAAGTCTAAGCTGCCCTTTGGAGTTGAAAAAGGACTGCAAGGCCTCTGTGATGTTATTTTGTAATTACGGTGGCACACCAACATTTAATGAGAAACAGAAGACATAAGGCTTTCACTCCCTGTAACTTTTAGCCTGAAGCAAAGAAAAATACTAAGACTGAGCACTTCTGCTGAGCTGCCATTGTTGAATGTAATGCTTGAGATTCTCATTAGCCTCCGATCCCAGTTTGAGTAAGCAATTAAAGCTTGGGGAAGCTAGCATGGAGCTGCTTATGGGGATTTTTTTGCCACTGTGAAAGGCAATTAACTGTAAATTGTACTTAAAGAGTTTAATAGCACAATACACAGTTCATCTTCCATTTGCCTGCATGTTTATACCTGAAAATTAGGTTGTTATGTTGTTGTTTATTTACTAGTTTGGAAAATATCTGAAGAGAATTTGTTGATGAAGGTGATATGACAGTATGATTATCTGTCAAATCAGCAGGTATTTACTGCTGATGATGCAGGAGTTGGCCTAGGCAGAATGGCAGCTTGATGCCATATGGAAGAATTTTTTCCAGTCTCGTTTCATATTAAATACTTTGCTTTTTATGATGGGTGCTTTGTGTCACAGCCTGTATTGACTCTTTCTTTTATGCTGCATTCTTCTTTCCATGCTGTTATTTCTTAACTTATATGTTAAGTGACAGATGCAAGGGAATAAAACCACCACCGCACCACATGCTAGTTAGAGTGAAGAAATAAATAGTCCTTTTAAGGTGATTACAAAGTACTTCAGTTATCCCTTCAATACTGGAAGCATTCTTCTTTAAGGACTTATATTTTTAGTACTTTATGGCATACCTTTACATTTAGCCATTTAAAATGCTGACTTTGAGTGACCACTAACCTGACAATATGTCTCACCTGTACCTGTTCATCACCAAAGGGATGTTTCTCCCAATCAATCATTGCTTCATTGATGCTGATCTGCATTGGCCTCTGACAGGATAGTGCAGAATTATGTTTTGTATCATGTACAGACAGGGAAATTCTGTTCATAACTGATAGATTCTTCATTCCTGTTAATATATTGGGTTGGATCTTAGAAGTGAAAATGGCAAAACTGTTACGGCTCATTCTGAATGCTTGTGGTCCTTGTTTCTTTGTGTATGCATCTGGTAATATATATGTGTAGCTTGGGTACTCAGGTGCTGTGTATGTAAATGAACTAACAAAATATAAAAACATTTCTCGAGTATGTAATTACGGTAACTGTGTGCAGGTGGAAAAGCATACCAGGTGAGTTTGTGAGCTGTTTGGAAATCTGATCCTTGGGACTTTTCTCATTTCCCATTCATCCTTTTCCCAAATGTTTTGGTGATTCTAGAAATGAGAAATTAGTAGTCAGGTTATTTCTGGATCACCAACCTTAGAAGAGACTTGTGGTCTTGGCCTTTAGTGGCCCTGAAGGAACAGGAGAGCTCAAGTTCCTAGTTCAGTTATGGAAAAACACAAGTGCAATGCTTTAGTGTCAACTGATACTCTAGCCAGGGAGTCTCTGGAGTAGAAAGGTTGTGTATATGATGTTTTGCTTTTTGATGGGAAAAGTTCAACTATTGCAACTATACACTTGGGGAAAAAAAAAAAAAGTTATCTAGACTTCAACTGAGATTTGAGATTTTCTGAGATTTTGAGATTTTCAAAAGCAAAGCCCTGTATTGATAGCATTAGGCACATATTTTCAAGAGTACAAACAGAAGTTGGGCTTTCAGCACCCTTTGGTATCCTGTGAGAAGCAGACACTGCCAGTGTGCCATTAAAATCCCCACCCTCAGTCCTGGAACCAGATTTCTGTCTTTTTTTTACCAGAAGCTCTGAACTCTGACTTGGATTCTAAAGCAATTTTAAAAAAAAAAAAAAAAGTTTGTGGTTTTAAACTAATTTCTGAAGATGTTGGTCTGTTGCTTATGTACAAAACAATGACTACAGTGACCCTTCATCCAGATTGGTTACTGGAGAAGGACCTTGATAAACTTTGTTTTTCATTGTCTGTTCATGAAAGCTGTTTTATAAAACCTAACACAGTATTAGCAGTAATATTGATGAACTCTGCCAGGGAAGGGTATATTGAATTAATAAAACTAATATTATCATTTGGACTTCTCCTTTCCAGATTCCTACCAATACCAAACAGATATTTTAGACCTAAACTCATGTATTGAACTGAGAGTAGAAAGGATAGCAGAAAAGACTTTAGATCACCTCAGGTCAATACTGGTTTGTCCTGTTATTTTAACACTTTGTACGTAAGTTTTTTTAAATATAGCTTATGATTTGTATGAATATGAAAATGTTACTCCTGTTCCCTCAGAATTAAACATTTATAGCTGCAAATGGTGTCTTTTGCATTTGTAAATTTTACCTTGTTAATATTTATAAATTCTTCTACAAAATGCACTTGCATTTTAAGGCATTAATGTAGATTTTATATTTTCTTACAGGGTACCTAAATATAATGAATGTAGAATCTGAGTTAGAACATGCAGTAAAAAAAAATATGTTCACTTTTACTACATATAGAAGAAAGAAAATAATTAAAATGTGATGTGTTTACTAACCTTCTTAAATTCACTCTTTTCTTTCTGTGGTTTAGAAAATAAGAGCAAAATAACACATTCATTCTATATCTCACCAATTGGGGTACTCGTCTGGTGTTTGATAACAGCCATTGTGATTTCAGTGGATCTGTGGAGTTTTATGCAAGCGTTGGACATCACTGAATACACTTCTGTATTTTTGTCTCATTCACCAATGTTTGTCCCTTCATTTCATATGCTTTTGCCTTAGTAAAATGCACACTTCTTTCATTATTCATTTGTAAATCAAAAGCTACTCTGAAACAAAATATATTGGAAAAACAGAGATAAATAATACTGCTAATAATATTTCTGGTATTTCATGCTCTAAACAATCCCTGACTTGTTTATCCATATGTGTATTTGCAGATCCAGAATACTCTCTTCATCTTAGGATAAGGCAAAGTACCTAAAGATGCTTAAAGCTTTTTTTCAAGGAAGGCTTTACGCAAAGCTGCTGTCCTGTTTCCCCACACTGCAGCAGGATGATTTCAATGAAAATTTATCTGTGAAAGAGAAGGTACCTTACCTCATCATTCTGACTGATCATACAGTACTCTCTTACCAGCCAGGAGTATATTCTGGCAAGACGTATCTGAGAGATTTGAGGCAAAACATTTCCCAAAGTAAACATTGATAGAATTTTACATTTCTAAAACTTAAGCAGAATGCATAGTATGTCACTTGCATAAATTCTCTCATATGGGAAAATGACAACTTAATCAGAGAGTAGCAGGAGAAACTGTTCAAAGGCAGGCAGAGTGCCAGAAAGCTGGCATCGGGGAAGATCTGACTCTTTATGCAGACTGACCTAAATGCTCTTTAGCAGTGTCAGGTAAAATAAAACCTAGTCTACTTGGCTGCAGAATTTTAATCTTAAATGCCAGATTTACATGAACAGAAAGAAGCGGAGATAAACATGTTTCTCAAAGCTAAATTTGTTTCTACTTTCATCTAGCAGAGGTAGTTAAGTTTTATCTCAGAGTATTCTTCTAGGAGCTGTGTATAAATACTGAGCTATTTCAGTAGAGGCTTTGTTCCAGCTTTTTTCAGCACCTGTCTCAAGCCTCTAAGGTTATTCTGCTTACTGTCAGCTACATGGTGTTATTATCCTACTTGAGGAATTGTGACATTGTGTTGCCTGGTTCAACCTGAAAGGCTGCTTTTTTATACACCAGGCTTTCCATACTACAAACCAAAAATGTACATATGTATTGAACCTTTTATCATAAATCATAAGCTTTATCTCTTTTAATATAAATAATTGGAAATTCCATATTATTTGTACCATTTAAGTAGAATCAGAAGACTGAGTGAAGAGGTGGTTTCCCCTAACAAACTTTCGCTTTTATTTTTGAGATTGCTTGCTACTTACAGAGCTTTAGATTTACAGCTTTTTAGGAATAATCACCAAGAGCTGCATATTTTGGGGTTTATGCCTGAGGTATGTTATGCTTTAGCTGTAAATACAGCAATAACGGTAAACATAAGCGTCCTCATTTCTTGGGGCTGAGCTGCTTATCAGTAGCTCTGTAGCTAGCTCCATGAGTAGCTCAGCAGGGACTTTGCTGCTTAGGTGAGTGTCTGGTCCTGTCCTGATTCCCGAGCTGTGGAGCAGCTGCTGGGCCTGAGCCAGGTGGGGTGAGCCTGCAGTGATGGCTGAGCCTGCCTGCGCCCACCAGCCGGGCGCTTTGCTGCTGAGGAGCTTGGTCTGGTTATGGATGGCAACGCCTGTAGGTAGGGCCTGTGGAATATTAATATTATTTCAAAACTGTCTGCAGTAGCAAGATCAGCTAACAGCCTCTTGGTTTTTGAACACAACAAAGAAAATGAAAGCAGGTTTATATAACTTGTAGTGTGACAGCATAGCAGAGGGAGTCTGGGTGACTTAGTGCTAATGAGCTCACAGAGGTCCAAAAAGAGGATGGTGCAGAGAAAGCTGTCAAAACATGGCTACGTGCAGCAACCAGCAGTGTATACATAAAATAAAAATCACATCTTCAGTTGTCTTACCAGAGCAGTAAGGAGAACATAATTTCAGCATCGTGCTCATGTTTGTCTGGCCTCTTGATTAGAGTATGTCTGACCACACTTTATAGAAATGAGCCAAGATGAGATGCTTTTTTGTGCCTTTGCCTTTCACCCGGGGGGGAACGTTCTAATGGTTTTAGTAAATTGATTAAATTATGTTTTGAATGATACAGACTTTGAACATTCAGTGTGTTTCCGAATGCCTTCTGTAGCAGAAGCTAACTTGCTTCAGGCAATTGTCCCCAATCTGGACTTTTGCCAAACTCTGCTTTGCTAGCAGAGCTATTCAAAGCACTAACTGTGGCTACCAGACACCCAGAAAGCCTTGTTAGCTAGCATTTATATCTGCATTCTGCAGCTCTTGCTTTCATGTGAAGTCAGGTCTTCTCCACTTCCTTCACAAACGCAGAGGGAGTTGCCACCTGTAATGCTGTTCTATCAACCACAGCTGTACGCATGAGTCAGCGTGTTCTGAAAAGCATAAATGTAAAAATATATTCTCCAAAATAAAGCTATCTGATTTTTTTTAAAGCTTATTGCCTCCCTCTTTATGTTGATATCACATACTTGTAGATGCACTCGTGATGCTTTATGTGGAATTCATGTGTGTGAGGGCATGGGCACGTGGAGCGCTCTAAATACAGAGCTGAGTATTCTAAGGAAAAATGTATTCTGGATACAGAAAATATGACATGCAGTTGGAATTAGTCTGAGGAAAGAATGAATCCCTGAGATTTTTATATGGTGATTTACTCGGTATAATAAAATCCGTAACAGACTAGAAGTTATTTTTATTTGAAAACTTTACAGAAGTGTCTGGACTTCTTTATTAACAGGTTTAAAATAACTAATCCTTCATTTTTAGAAATGAATTAATTGAAGAATGTATGTGCCATTATAATTCCCTGCAGGACCACTGTAGCATTATGTAAAGCCGTGCACAGCATATGCAGAAATTTTCACCAGATGTCTGCTCAAGAGTGTATCTTTGACTTAAAAAGAGACAGTAATTTGTGACAGACTGTTCGAATGGTGTTTGGGTGGTGGAGGAAAAGGAGGAGAGAAGGAACTTGGATGGTATATTGCACTGCAAAGTAAATTAACATTTGAAAATTTAGGAGAAACAACAAATGACATTTCTTATTAGCATGCGTGTTCTGTGGCCTGTCTGTCAGCAGGATTGAAAGTTGTAGCATCATTACCACTTGAAAGAGAAATCTTATTTCTGAGAACCCAGACAGAAGCAGCAATTGCACTAAATTCCAGTTTCTGCATGGAATACTGTTGCAGCGAGTGCTTGTGGGGCTAGAATTCAGCACTTTTTATTTTAAACGGTGGTTTTTTGCTTTACATATATTTGTTTGCATTGTAGAGCGGCTAGATCTAGGTCTGTGAAATGGAGAGGTTTTTTGTCAGAGTTCTTATGGTTATGTTTTAGACAAGTTGTGGCTGATTGAAGGCCAGCCTGAAGGGGTCACAGTAGCATTGAATATCCTGTCGCAGTGTGGAAGGCTTCATCTTTCTTTTGTGTTGACGCTACTTCTTCCTTTCAACTGTTCTAAGCTGCAGCTTCCTTTCAATAATCCCAAAGCTACAATGTCCACAGTGCATAACATATGCAGATACTAGCAGCGTATGTCACCGTTTGAATGCTTTCTTCAGACTTAGACAAAAACCCACGACCTCTCAACTCTGCACCATTGAAAGATAATGGCAGGAGCTCTGAAAAATGGATGCCTAAGAATCATTTGTTTCCTTTCATTTTTCATATGGATGTGGTTGGGGAGTATTGTCTGCCTGTAGTTTCATCCCATGGATCAACATAGGACTAACCAAGTGTTTGTGCAGAACTGAGCGATTCTTGTCTTCTCAGGTTACTCAACCTGTTTTGGGAAAGGCTTGGTAGGGGCCATTGGGAACTTACACAATATCCATTCTAGGAACAGAACCCGGAGTTTTTGACTGTCATACTCAGATGATCTTTCCACATCCTTCAAAATGTACTTGTTTCCTGTGAATTTCAGAAAGAATCCATTTGAAATAACTCCAGCCTGGATTGTTTGGCTGTTTCATGCTTTCTGGCTCATGGGGAGGGGTTTCAGGACAGTACAAAGAGGGATTCTTTTGAGTATTTCACCATTAGTGAAAGCTGTTTTGATCAATAAAAAAACCCAAATAACAAGCAAACACCTTCCTGCTATCAATACTGAAAATAACTTTTATCCTTAATAACTAGAGTATGCTTGTAAGAGATATTTAATATAAAATAAATGTAAGGAAATATCACCAACTAAAGAATTATCAGGATAGGCTCTGCTGGCTTTATAAGCAAAGTCAAAGCAAATGAATGATCTCATTTATATTTAGCTCAGGTAAATTCTTTGTCTACAATATGCAGAAAGAGAACTGTGCAAATAAAGGTGCATCTTTGCAGCCAGTTTTAAGCTAAGGACCTATCACGCACCTGAAAATAGTTATTTGTTGAAACTTATTGTGAGGGTTAACAAAAGATTGTTGAGTCATATAAGAGAAAAGGTACTGAAATTATTGTAAAGTGAGTGACTGATACAGTTTGGACACATTAAACTATTTTTGCGATTATTTTTTTAAAGTTTTTTTAAATAATCTTCCTATAAAAACTGGAGGATTTTGTTGTCAGTTGAGTATCTGAAAGTTATTCTGCAAACAATACTGAGTAGAAAGATAAAAAATTCTTAATTTCTCTCTTTTTTTTTTTTTTTTTTTTTTTTTTTTGGTAGGAAAAAGGTAACTACTTTAAATCGAGTATGGCTGAATTTCTTGAGATTAAATTTTAAACTGATTGAGCAATACTTCACATTTCAATTACTTTGCAGTTCATAATTTAAACGAAAGATGGCGTAATATCCAAGCTGGTGATCCAATCAGGTAAATGTAAAAGGTTTCTAACACTTCTTTTTGAGCTCCACTTATCTTTATATTTTTTCCCTGTCTCTAGGAAGTCAGAATTCTATTCCTAGACTTAAATACCAGGTTTTTCAGTTGATAGTTGATATAAGAGCTTGGCCTACACTCTTTTCCTTCTTTTCAGAGGGGTTGCAAACAAGAATAACCATTGTGTTATATATATAGAGAGAGGAGTAACATGGGGTTGTCAGAATAACCATAGGTTTAAGCGCACACTTGCACTGTAGTACATTTCTTACTCCTCGGGTTATGTAGTGAGTGTGTCAGCAGCTGGACTGCTAGCTCAGAAGGTTATTTGTGTGTTTCAGACTTCAAGCCCAAAGCCATAGTCTGCTCATGGTGAATGTAATGGGGTGTTTTGGTAGTATAAGGTATTATAAACATAATTTGGGGATTATAGGCTTGGATTACAGAGGCCTGGCCCATGTACCTCACTGTTAGGTGATGTCCTCAAGCACTGCGGAGAATTAGGAGGGGTTAGGCTAATTTACACACGGGTCACAGTGGCTGACGGTTTTACTCAGTCTCAGGTTTCCACCAAGAGTAAAATTTATCCTCATGTTTGTTCAAAACCAAAATATCTGCAATATCTGAAAAAAGGTTTGCCAACAAAGTGTTAGATTGTGCCACCTCTTTGGTTTCACTCGTTTCGGTCCCCTAGTGTGCTACGTAGCGGTTTTTGCACCTGAAGCTTAGCTTTAAATTTGATGTAGGGTTGGAGTTCAAATCTGGAGTCCATAAAATGTTCTTCATATTATAAACCTTCTGAGGACCCTAGATGACTCCCAGTCTATGAAATAGCCTATTTAATCTTCATCTGTACTGTCAGTACCTGTCAGGCTCACTAGATCGGAAAGTCATGGTCAGGTTTCCATAGAATAACACTGGCTGAAGCTGCATCTATCTTCTCTTACCCCACTGTGTCTCTTGTAGCTGATACAAGCTGCATGTAACTGGCCATGCTCTGCCCCCAGTTACCCATCAACAAAATAAAATGTTTCTTGTAATTTAGTTTCATGGATTCTTGACAAACAGAGCTTTGAGTATACTGAAATAAATTATGTCCTAGAAAATGAGGAAATTTTTCTAGTCGGTTAACATGAAAGGATACAAATTAATTAAATTGCCATGTGTGTGGGGCTGAGGAGGAGGAGAAATTGGTGTCCCTTTGAGTCCGGAGTATGTTTCCTCCATGTTAATGAAGATAAGTAACACTGATATAAACTACTTCACTGTATAATCTTATGGTGGGTGCCAAAGATCACCCATTTACAATGCATTCTTCATCTCTTTTATTGCCTCAGGGTCTTTTTTTATTTGCCAAGTTACTGCAGTTTGTAGCACCAGCACCTAAACTTGGGGGGGGAGGACATTTTATGGTGGTAAAGAAAATTAATTTACATTCAAATTACCTCCTGTTTCTAATCTCCAGGTTGGTTAGCAGCTTTTCCTAAAACACCTGGGGGTGGTTCTTATTGTGAATTAACTGTTTGCATTTGAAAGGGTACCTACCCTTAACTGTACCATGTAATTAATTAGCATAATAGATTTTAATTGGTTTTTGTCTAAGATTTAGATAAGACAATATATTAAATGTTTTCTGCGACAGGGCAAAAAGTCAAAAGTTAAAAGTGCCTTCAGTAATGTAGTTTATTGCAAAGTAACCTTTTTGTTATGGATGGCAAAAATGTGATTTCTTTTGCTATTTTTGCCTTTTGAAGGCAGTGGTTTAAAACATGCTTTGGTTTATGGTATAGGTAGGTCCCTTATTACTCACCTTGTGGGGCAAGTGATGGTCGGTGTTCTGTGGAAATTTTCCTTCAGAGAAGTGGAGGGCTGCTAAAAGGAAGGTGGGATTTGGGCAGACTGCCCTGCCTGGCACGCAGGGGTATGGGCCAGTCAATGAAACGAGGCTGTTCTCCCCTTAGCAGCTACTGCCTTACTTCATGCAAAGCGAGGAGGGGGCCATAATTTTTTTTTTTTCCTTTTTTCTCTAGATTCAAAACAAGGACTGCAGTGAGTAATAATTTTAAATCATGAATAGGAATACTCAGCACCCTCCCATACCTCTTCAGTCAGTATGCAGTTGCGCCAGAATACAGCCCTTGTGCAGGACATAAACTTCTGGGGTTATGCACTTCCAAAAGGAAACAAAATATATCCTGTTCATCAGTGAACAGTTACATACTGTGCACAGTCATATGCAAATTGTTGGTATTTTGCTAATGGCGCTTACAGAGGTTTAAGGCAAATCTCCTATAAGCTTTTTAAATAGGAGGCCTGTGTCACAGGGGCTGCTTTCTGGGCGTTCCCTGTGGATCTAGCAGCGGGGACACACGTTTCTTCTTTTGCTTAACATATTAGCAAATGTAATTAGTTTTCTGCACTGAAGAACTTCAAAGAGGAATTTTCCTGGTCCTTTTTTACCTTAACATACCTGTATAGGTCAGTATTATAAAGAAGGCAATTTGCAAGTATGCTGTCATCCATACGCTGGTAGCTCTGTGTCTGTGTTCTATACTGGCACGCTCAGCATGACAGGCGAAGGGATGGTATTAGGGAGAAGTCTGTGAATGAGCATAATGGAACAAATATTTAAGTCTCCTTATGCTTGAATTGATCACTCCGTAGTAATAAATAACCTGCCTCTAAATCCCTGATGCATTGCATGTAAAATGCAGTGCTATCATTTAGATTTGGTATTTTCTGATCATTTCTTCACTCTTGTTTAGTAAGTCTAGTTAGGTAATGTAGCACTGTCCTACCCTTTCACATCTTGCCTCTTTGTTTCCAAGTGTAGGGAGAGGTGGGCAGGAGAGGTATGTCCAGGTCTGTGAACTGGGGCTGGCTGGGACCGGCAGGCGGTGGGCAGGAGGACAGCGAGCACAAGCCCGTGTGCCTTGGCTCAGCTCGGCTCTGCTCGGAGCTGGGGCAGGGCTGGCCCGCCTGCACTCAGGGGACAGGCAGAGGTGTCCTGTCTCCCCGTGAAAAGGGCCAGTGCTGCCTGGCCTTTTTTCTGAGGGTTCATCATATTCCATAGAGAGGACACCTAAAGGTGCTGTTCTGCCCCCAGGCTCCAGCGCAGGAAACTGGGAACAGAAATAGTCCTTTTTTTTTATAGCTCTTCCCTTCTGTGTTAGTGTGGAGCGTTTCTCTGATGTGTGTGTTGGTTCCTCTCCTATTTTTGTTTACCCTATATCAGGCTCAAAACACCATTCAAAGTTTCTATTAGCTATAAAGGTTACCATGGAAAAAGTCAATATTTGTTTGCTTAATTTATGTGATGATTGGATTTTTATGGTTACCGAATCTAGTTCATGGACTTAAGTGGAGGCTTAGACTTTGTTACCACACACAGTGGTATTGTCAGTGACACAGCTGTTTCCTACGTTATGTGTATATATATAGGGTGGCCTTAGTACTGTAACTCCCTTTTGCTATGTGATCATTGCTGGGGAATGTGGTTTTGTTGTTTTGGTTTTCCTTAGTGATCACCCTTTGCATTATACATAAAACTATAAGCATGCGGCCTTCACTGAATTTTGTGGAAAGGGGCTCTACAGTGCCAGCACAGTTGCTTGTGATATTGGTGTGCAACTGCCAAAGGATGTGCAACTGCCAAAAGAAGTGCCATGTCTGTAAATATTTCTGCATTTGAACCAAGTCTTCCATCTGAGCCATACAGCACATCGCTATGCTGATGGATTTGACAGAATGTAAATGTAGATAAATATCCTTCCTGAATTAAGAATTGTTCTATTGCACAGTCACACACAGTCATGCACTAATACAGAAGCCATGAACGTATTTTCATAAACCATGTTTAAATCTAACTTTGCTAGGTCAATAATAAGACCTTCCTTATAACCTCCTTCTTACTCATTTGTTTAGATATGCAGTCAGTGAAAAGTGATTTCTTTACCTTAAAACTGGATTTGGGTCCTTTTTTTTATTTATGTATGGGACATTTCAGTGATGCTTGTCTTTTTAGTAACCGTTTAAACTTAGAGGTTCTATCAAAATAAACAACTGTAACACAATCTGAGCTTGAAGTAGAAAAATTTCTGGGTTTAAACTGGTGCTTGCAGAAAGGCAAGTCATGGAAAATATGTACTTCTATGTGATGTGCACTGTGCACATGATTTCTCAGTGTAGCACATTATACTGAGCCAGATGTCACAAATGCTGTTAGAAAGACAGTTCTGTACAGAACATAAATTAGCAACATTCAGATACTTACTTTAATACTGACTAGTAGTTACTTTCACAAGCTTTCAGTCACTATTTGTGGGGTTTGTAATTCTTCCACATTTTTTGTTCAAAGAAACACAGTTCTGTATTTTCCAAAAATAGAAAACATCGGTAAAGTCATGAAAAATACATGACTGATTTGAACTACTTGACTCTAGTGTGTGCACAAAACCCAACGTGCACACAGAAGCTCACTCATCTTACTAAATTTGTAAATTGTTCAAACAGGAAAAAAAAACCATTAAATACCAACCAAACAAAACTATGCTTTTGTTGGGGATTGAGAGCTTCTGAGATGTTGATGATGTGAAGCATAACTAAGCATTGTTAATCTCAGCTGTTCATTAATCCCAAAGAAATGCTTTTTGCAGAAAGCACATCATTACTGCCATGAAATGAAAGCAGAAAAAAACAGAAGGCTGTGGGGAACGTGGCATAGCATATTTTTAAAGGATGGTTTCATTTCAGTTGGTTTGCACAGAGTGTTTCAAGAGCATTAATATACTCTGTATTAGCTATCTGCATTATATGTTCATGTTCTGTCCAACTTTGTTTAAAGATATTTTATTCAGTGACGTTTGCTAACTAGTGCATAGGCAGTATACAGAGCTTTGTATCGGCTGGTGTCAGTGGGTTTTTCTTAGGGATTTTTAACAGGGGTACTTTATTAATATTAAAAAGTCCCAGACTTTCCATTCTAGTCCCATTTGGAGACAACACCTAGAGATAAGAACAGAAGTGAACTTTTGCATTGCTTTTCTCCTGTGCCTTAAGTACATACTCAGTGGATCTTATTGATACTGAGTGTTAGTGTGCAACTTTGACAGATGTCTGCCCTGTATGAGACATCTCAAATGACTTGCCAAAACCTGCTTTGTTTTAAATCTATTTGTGCCCATCACATCGACATGAGCACATGCACCTGCAA